>NW_027638669.1:0-64611 GCF_951216825.1 Electrona antarctica
CACGCACGCACGCACGCACGCACGCACGCACCACTGTTCCCTGTTCCAACTCACTATACTTCAACAGCAGATATACAACACAAAATGCAAACTGTAGCACTGCATAAAAAGCATGGAATACGGATGTGTATATTACAGGAAACTCCCGTTAAACCTTCCAACAAACTCCGGTAAACTCCCGAATTGTACCATCACACCTGTATATTTAATACACGCCTGTTATATGCCTGCTAAAACTTGAGGTTTACGGGCAAATCTAGTGCCCATAATTGCCCGTTAACTCCTCTTTTCACACAAGATTAACATCAGCATAACAAATTCCAGAGCCAGAAACAAGTCCCTGAACATGTTTCATTGCCACTCAGTCAGTCGTTCATTGGATCCCCAAATGACAGCAACAACAGACAGTACACACACCATATACACACAGCATATACACACAGCATATACACACAGCATATACACACAGCATATACACACAGCATATACACACAACCATAAACACACACCATAAACACACACCATAAACACACAGCATAAACACACACCATAAACACACAGCATATACACACACCATAAACACAGCATATACACACAGAGCATAATACACACAGCTTGTATCACACCATATAATACACACCGCCAGACCAGACAGTGGCCTTGTGGTTAGAGTGTCCGCCCTGAAACTGGGAGGTCAGGGGTTCGATCCCCAGCCGGGTCATACCAAAGGCTGTAAAAATGGGACCCAACGCCTCCCTGCTTGGCACTCAGCATCAATGGGTTGGATTGGGGGGGGTCAAATCTACTAATGAAATGCTGCAGCTCACCGCTCCTTGGCTGCGGCTCAACCGCTCCAAGAGATGGGTCAAATGCCGTGTGTGACAAATCATACAAATCAAACACACCACACACACAGAATATACACTCCAGCAGCAGCAGCAAAGACAAGGTTCCTACCTCGAGCTGTCTTCTACTTGCGGACTTCCACACACTGGCCGTCATGGACTGGACTTCCACACACTGGCCGTCATGGACTGGACTTCCACACACTGGCCGTCATGGACTGGACTTCCACACACTGGCCGTCATGGACTGGACTTCCACACACTGGCCGTCATGGACTGGACTTCCACACACTGGCCGTCATGGACTGGACTTCCACACACTGGATTGGACTTCCACAAACTGGCCGTCATGGACTGGACTTCCACACACTGGCCATCATGGACTAGACTTCCACACACTGGCCATCATGGACTGGACTTCCACACACTGGCCATCATGGACTGGACTTCCACACACTGGATTGGACTTCCACACTAAGGCTGAACGATTAATCGTTTTCAAACCGAAATTGCGATTTGAAACCACGCGATTAGCAAATCGCAAAGGCTGCGATTAAAAAAAAAATCATAATCAACCCGGAGCGCGTCTGATCCAGTATTTACAACACGGCTATACTGTGCTCTCTATTCTAACCAATCAGAAGTGTCCCTGCAGTGCATGTGACTGCAGTGCATGTGTACACGCTCGCGCAGTGCCCAAAACAAAGTCATCATTTACGTCTATTCTGCTCTGTGTTCAGTGCGTTGATGCTAATGCTACCTTGCTACTGCTAGAAATCAGCAGCAGCTGAGGAGCAGATAGCGTCTGACTCTGCGGAGCCCGAATAAACTTTCTTAAATCCGCACAATTTAATCCCAAAGAGATCAGGCACTTCGGGGATATGGCATTATTTTGGTTGACGTTACAGATGTCCAACAAGAGAGTTTTGTGCAAGACCTGTCATGGTACAGCGACAGTCAAAACATCCCACAGCAACACCACAAACCTTCGCATGGCACGGGCGCTGTCCTGCTGTCCTGTCCCCTGTTTATTTTATTAATGCTACATTGTCGTCGTCGTCCCCGATTCTAGTGAACCGGTCCCCATTGTGGTGCATGTACATTTGTAATGATTTGTCTGAGCGAGGTCCGCGAAATTGTACCGAGATCCGAGAGCCATCATTAAAAAAAAGCTTACACCAGGACCCGTGGTGGTAAAATAGCCGGCCAACAAGCTCATAAACATTAAAGTTAAAGTTATGAGCTTGTCTTAAACCTCAGACAAAATGATCTCTAATAATTGATAGTCTAATTCTGTCATCACATCTGTCAAAATGTAGCCTACACTTATGCAATGCATATGCTTTTATTTGGTTAAAAAAATCCCACCCGTGTGAAGTGAGGGGGCTCTTATCATCGTACATCATCATGACGTAAAATAGACACTAGGCCTATTTCTTTGCTCAGACAATGACATAAAATTGTCAATGGGAATTTAATGTTTGTGTAGGACGTTTGTGGACATACGTGCACTGGATTTAGGAGGGGCTACTGCCCCTCAAAAACAAATAAATCAATTGAACATAATATCTCAATGTGAATATTAAATGAGAATCACAATATTGTGCTCTGATGATTAGATAACTGTAGCCTAATAGCAATTGCACTTAAATAGAAAGTCTGGAAATTACATTGCATTTATGGTCTGTATCCAGAGAGCTATTTACAATTATTTCTAACATTACAATTTTAACACACATTCTTATTGTAGTTAATTAAACACAGGTCAATTTGGTTAGTTAGCCTACATTATTTTGAGCTGTCTCACATCCTGTGAATCCTGACATCACTGCCTGGTAAAGTAAATGAATGGTATGCCATTTGGTAATGTTTAATTACTTTTTAAATGGACACAGTGAATACTAAATTGAATGAATAATGAAGTGGTGCAACCACTTCATTATGGAGCTTTGTGTGTCTGTGGGTGGGTGGGTGGCTCGCTGGCTGGGTCTGTCCGAGCACGAAAATAGCATTTGGTTTGTTTTCACAACCAAGTGTCACTGTTGCGCAGCCTAACTGTATAGGCCCTATATGATGATTTTAGGTGTGACATTACAGTAAAGTGACTGTACTGTACAGTACAGTACAGTACAGTACAGTACAGTACAGTACAGTACAGTACAGTACAGTACAGTACAGTACAGTACAGTGACCGCCTGGGGACCCACACACGGTAACTCTTTCTCGACCGTTTCGGACGCGGGGCGGCTCGCCTAAACCGGGCCGGCACCCTGGGCACGTTCCTGTGGGTCTGGAAGTTTCGGGGACCCCCCCGGGGGCGCCCACACGGAGTTGCACCACTTACTTCACACGGGTGTGATTTAAAAAAAAAGATATCGCGAGTCAAATCGCAATCGCAATATTGGTCAGAAAAATCGCAATTAGATTTTTTCTCAAAATCGTTCAGCCTTATTCCACACACTGACCATCATGGACTGGACTTCCACACACTGACCATCATGGACTGGACTTCCACACACTGACCATCATGGACGGGACTTCCACACACTGGCCATCATGGACTAGACTTCCACACACTGGACTGGACTTCCACACACTGGCCATCATGGACTGGACTTCCACACACTGGCCATCATGGACTAGACTTCCACACACTGGACTGGACTTCCACACAGTGGCCATCCATCATGCCATTCAGAGCACCGCTCCATGCAAGCCAGGAACCTGCCTGCAAGTTCAGCCCTGTCAGGATGTCAGACTCCTCACTGTTGCTGCCTGGGGTGTCATCTGCCCAAAAACAACACAAAACAACAATCAGTCAAATGATTACAATGTTTGTTTGTTTTTTTACTCTAGGTCTAAAGGCCTATTTATACTACAGTTTTAGGTGAAAAAGGTGACCACCGAAAACTACAACGCAATGTGCCGCGCACCGAGCTTGTAGATCTGCTATTCTTGAAAAATCGTGAAAATGTGGCGCAAATCTTTGAATATATATTCTTTCACGGTGAAAGTTTTTAACTCAAATCTTTGCTTCTGGGGGGGAGCGGTCCCTGGAACAACATATTTTCAGATGGGGGTCGGTGGCCAATTACATAACATTTTTGGGGTCCTTGACATGAAATCTTGAGCACCACTATTTCTTGATATAGAAACATGAGGTATTTCAGAAAACTGTCAGGATTTAGAAGATTTTTTTTTTTATTTCGACGTCAGGCCTATAACTGCAATGATGAGCCTGCTCAATGTGACAATAACGATTGATTCTGACTCTGAAGTTGTAGACGAGACAATACACTGACACTGCTGCTGCCTGCTGAAGCAAGCATTTTCATCAGAACCAGTGTTGTTTTCGTCGACTAAAACTAAGACGAAAAATGTCGACTACCTTTTTTCACTGACGAAAACTAAATGGAAATTAAATGAAAACTAAGCTATGATGACTAAAACTAAGACTAAATATATTGACAATTTCGTCAACAAATAAAAACTAGACTAAAATGTTAGGGAGGGAATAGTGGACAAGAGATCCAGTATAAGTCATTTACACTTGGTTGCATGCTGAAAATAGCAGATCTACAAGCTCACAACGCGTCGCGCTGCGACGCGTTGTGAGCTTGTAGATCTGCTATTTTCAGCAAGTATAAAATCTGTCATTACGACAGCATCAAGGCCCACCAAAATACATTTTAGTCGACTAAATCAACTGTAGATTTAGTCGACTAAAATCTTATGACATTTAGTCGACTAAAACTAGACTAACACAAAAACATTCCAGGTGACTAAAATGTGACTAAAACTAAATTAAAACTATTCAAGAGACTATGACTAAAACTAAAATCATTTCATTTTTGTGTGTGTTTTGTCCTTTTTCCTGCTGTTTACTATAAGCTCTGTCACCGTGACAGTTTGTGCTTTCTGTGTCTTTGAAGCAGCAGCAGTCATCAGGGTCATCATGTGATGTGTTGCTCTCACAACGCTGGTAGCATTTATTTCCTTCATTTCTGTTCAGACTGAGGCATTTTATTTGTGGCCACATTCCAAAAGATTTCTGTTCTCGGGGCATGCTGTTCTGTTCCCATTGATATAGCAATGGAAGTTTAGGGCCTTCTCAATAGAGCGTCGCATCTTTCATGACGACGCCAGACCCAGGAAATGAATCCCAATACATTTTTCCCATAGACATTTCAAAACGTATTTATTTAAAGACCTTATAAGCGTCGTACAAAGCCAACTCTTGTCGTGACAAATCATGACAACAAACACAATATTTTGGACCAAACAAATAATTACAAAGAATAAAAACAACAAAAAAAACGTCTTTCTAATAATTTGTTCAGCCCGAATAATTGTGTTTGTTGTCATGATTTGTCACAACAAGAGTTGTCTTTGTCCACGCCGTAAACGTCTTTAAATAAATACTTTCTGAAAAGTCTATGAGGAAAATGAACGGGGATTTCTTTTTCCGGGTCTCTCGAGGGGGCGGGGCTGCGACGCTCTATAGGCCTGTCACAATTACACATTTAAAGCTGCTATAAGCAATAATATGTCAACATTTTAATGACTTTTTATTTTTTTTGGTATTCAGACAGCCAGCAATGGCTTGAACGCTCCCCCAAAAAAAGGCACGCTACCTCTGCAAGTTAGATAGCATCGGCATAGATGTTTGTCCGTATGTGATTAAGGATTGGACCAAGTTGCATTGGCAGCCATAGAAAATTCTTACCCCAGGCTAAAACCGGATGTGACGTTTTTGGGCGTTCCTGTCTAGCGTGGTGTCAGTGTATTGCTGGCTGTCTGAATACCAAAAACAAAAAAGGTCATTAAAATGTTGACATATTATTGCTTATAGCAGCTTTAACCCATTTTGGGCGGGAACCCCTTTTGGTGTTTTAAAGCATTATGTTATACTTTAGCTATTGAAAAATAGCAGATCTACAAGCTTTTGCAACCCAATTTTTTCACCCAGTGTCAATGATCTAATTCTAATGTAATCCTGGGTGCCAACCTGGGGAGAGCAGCGGACTGACCTCATGCTTCCTTCTATGCATGAGGAGTCCAAGATGCTTCTTTTCACCTGACAGGGGGGAGTTTCCCCGGCCGGACGTATAGCGCGTGGAAGGAACACGTTATTCCGACCAGTTCCTTTCCCCTCCTGTCTTGATTTTATTTATGTAATTATTGTATTCATGACGCATCTATGTGTAGGCTGCACTGCGTAATTACAATATTGTATTGCTTCTGTGGGGAATAAAAACTATTCAGAACCAAAACAATGCTGTTGCAGAGTGTCTACAATTTCCCTAGACCTAGAATGCCTGTGATCATTTAATTAACTTCGTAAATTTTCATGTATCATAGGCATAGAACGGTCGCTACTGTCCCTGGTTGAATTCAATTGTGTGCGGCCTGAATGTGATAAATGCTCCGTTTGTACTCACCCATTAAATAATTCCAAAAACGTGGAATGAAATATGGTCCTCTAGTTTTATATCCATGTGAAAGTTCTGGCACAAAACGTGTATTTAGTCAATTATCTCCACTTTTTCAAGAGATGCACACAGACGACTTTCTCTCCGGGCGAGGGGGGACTGGAATGATCGATGAACTGATTTTAGACGTCATCACCAATTGACATGGGAAACACAAAAGTTTGGGTCACACAATTGGCAGGTGCCTTGCGATAGGTGCTGGGTAATTAATCACACCACCTGCCAATTGTGTGACCCAAACTTTTGTGTTTCCCTTGTCAATTGGTGATGACGTCTAAAATCAGTTCATCGATCATTCCAGTCCCCCCTCGCCCGGAGAGAAAGTCGTCCGTGTGCATCTCTTGAAAAAGTGGAGATAATTTACTAAATACACGTTTTGTGCCAGAACTTTCACATGGATATAAAACTAGAGGACCATATTTCATTCCAAGTTTTTGGAATTATTTAATGGGTGAGTACAAACGGAGCATTTATCACATTCAGGCCGCACACAATTGAATTCAACCAGGGACAGTAGCGACCGTTCTATGCCTATGATACATGAACATTTACGAAGTTAATTAAATGATCACAGGCATTCTAGGTCTACAATTTCCCTAAACGTTCTGTCAGCTTTATAGCGTACTTTAAATAGAGGCTAACAAACATTAACAAGCTCCATAGCAGCCCATACGCGTCTAATGTCAATCCAGTCCAATCCACTTCACATTTTGGACTGAGGTCGATAAAAAGAAAAGGCTTCTAAATCCTAAAAAAATTCTGAAAAACCCATGTTTGTATGTCAGTGGTGCTCAACCTTTAAAACCCATGTTTCTATGTCAGTGGTGCTCAACCTTTTTCATGTCAAGGACCCCCAGAATTATCTCTATTGGGCCACAGACCCCCATCTCAAAATATGTAGTTCCAGGGACCCCCCAGAAGCCAATATCTTAGTTAAAAATGTTCGCTCTGAAATATATATTCAATGATTTGCGCCACATTTTAACGATTTTTTCTAAAATAGCAGACCTACAAGCTCGTAGCGCGCCACTCGGTGGCGCGCTACGAGCTTGTAGGTCTGCTAATTTTCAATAGCTAAATTATAACAATGTTTAAAACACCAAAAGGGGTTCCCGCCCAAAATGGGTTAAAAAGGACATTTAAAACAACACTGTAGAACCAAAGTCTCTGTGTGTGTGTGTGTGTGTGTGTGTGTGTGTGTGTGTGTGTGTGTGTGTGTGTGTGTGTGTGTGTGTGTGTGTGTGTGTGTGTGTGTGTGTGCACCAAGTGCAAAACAACAATACATACATAATAAACATGGCTTCCTTGACATCATCAATGGTGTTAATAACACAGGGATTGTGAACAGGGGACCACCACCACCCTGACATTAGCAGCACTCACAGCCCATATCCCCCCCACCCAACACAGCAGTGGTCCCCAGGTTGATAACACTTGCTAAATGAATGGTCACGGACCACCTGTTGAAAACCGCGCCATGTGTGTTAGCACTTAGCAGCAATATGCTAACCTATTACCTGCGTCGTCTTTCTTCCTCCTCCTCCTCCTCCACAACACACACAACTCGACTTGCAACAATAGTGACTTCATTCTGTAGTACTGTTTTTTTTTAATTAGGCCCAACAAACTAATATAAACCAGATATTGGTTTGGGAGACATGCTGTAAACAAACAAGCTGACAGAGAGACCGAGACGTGAAGTGACAGGAGGACAGGTTCATGCGCCCCGCCGTAACAGCAGAGTGTAGACTAGCAGGAGAGTGGCGACAAGCTCTGAGTTCCAAACATTGCTCCTATTGGCTGGAACTATCCCATTGAGATATAATGAGCACTTCCGCATTCCATTGTTACAATGGGAGTCAACGCTAATGTCGCCACTCTCTTACTATATCACTCTGGTGTAACAGCAGAGCCATAGAATACAGAAGACAGAGTTGCGACATTGAGGGGGCAGAAAACAGCCTTCATGGTCACGTGGTTCATGTACTCGCGCGAGCCCATAGACTTCAATGCATTCCGTAAACTTCCGGTTGTCCCCATTCAATAGAAGTCTATGTAGAAGAGCCTATGAGAAGAGCCCATGGCCCCATGACGATTGATTGATTGATGGATTGATGGATTGATGGATTGATTGATTGATTGATTGATTGATTGATTGAAGTATTTATTAACAGTTTGCAGAATTACAGAACATTTCAAGCACAACTCAATACAAAAAACGGTTAACTGTGAGTGGACAACCCAATAAAGCTTGTTTACAAGAGGGTCCACCTTGTTCAATTCATCATAACATTTAGAGACAATACAAATATACACTTCTATATAGCCCAAAAACATGAAATCATCATCATAAAAGAGGTAAAAAGGGAAAAGAAAGCATAATTATGAACAAACTGACACAGGCAATTAACCAGGATAAGGCTGTGATACAGCATTTATTAGGCCTAGTAACAGAAATCTGTTTTGATTAAAAGTATTATTATTTTCCTCCTCCTGTCCGAAGGGGGGGGGGGGGGGGGGGGGGGGTGCTCCAGTCCCTCCAGCACCCCAGCCATGCCAGCACCCCAGCAGGTGAGTGAGCCCTGACTGTCATGATTTGCTTATACTTCCCCCTGTGTTGCGCTGCGCAACGATAAACTTAAGTCTAACAACATAATCGTTTTCATTTCAAATCCAAAGTGCTCCCTCCCTCCCATGGCCAAGGATGTTAGGGTGGTCCTCGGGTGGGTGATAAACCAGTGCGTTCCGTGTTGTTCAATAAAACTGCGTTTTTATCCGACCGCTGGCCACTTTCTCAGTCGTTTTCAACTACGCGCTCCTATCGGTCGCTAGGTGTATTGCACTCTGATACATTATAACTTGTGTGAGGGTAAAATGGCCACCGATCGGATTCAAATGCTTTTTTATTGAACAATACGGAATGTACGGGTGATAACACCAACCCGTACAGAATCCTAACATCCGTGGCCACGGGGGGGTGAGCACTTTATATTTGAAATGTGAACGTTTATGTTAGATTATTGTTGTAAATGAATCAAGGTGCGCAACACAGGGTGAAGTCCCGCGATGCATGAACTGAACGGTACCACCATGGCTATGAAGAGTAGAGTGTGCACTCCCTCCGCCCTCAGTGCAGTCTGTCACAGGCAGGCACAGCCATGGCTGGATCCATCCGTGCGTTCACAGCGCCACCATGCGGTTAGAAACGGTCGCGTCTGCTGGGCTGGGCAGCAGCAGCAGCGCTGCATGCCGCCGTTCATAAAGCCGTTTAGGCTACATATCGCATATCGGCCGGATGATGATGAAGATGATGCTTCTCCGTGTCTAACGGGTAAGTGAAATGTACCGCTATCTTTTTACTGGACCACACCTATAAACCCAAATATAATAATGCCTTTGTTCGCGTGTTGTCACGGACGGGCATGAAGACAGTGTATAGTGAAATGAGCAGCGATGTGTTTGTGTGCCTATAATTATCCTCCATAATGGTAGAGTAGAACCTCCACATGCATATCATCAGCTGTAAAGCTATTGTCGTGTATGTATATATATATATATATAGTCGACTTCATGATGGCTCTATAGAGGATTTAGAGAGAGGGATATCCCTCAATAAGTTCCAAATTAGCCCATATTATTTGGAACGTGCGGTGTAGGTGCGTGAATGCTGCCCCGCACAACAAGACAGACAGCACCAATAAGAAGGACCCGACCAGGCGACATTGATTACGTGCGGTGGACGAAAACACCACGCACGACAGACTCTAACGTTATATTATTATGATGTATAGCATCGACATTTTGACTATTTTATTTTATTGTATATAGGCCTATTAGAGTGTAGCGTATAATTCACGTCGGACCATATAGCATGGCCTGGTGATGGGTCCAAACATTATACTGAGCAGTGAGCATCCATCCATCCATCCTTGCTATAGGCTGCTATACGGATAGTCTTGCCGCTTGCAGAGCGAGCTGTCACGAAGTGTCATGTGTTGAGATCACCGCATGCAGATGACAGTTCTTCAGGGATATGGATCTACATGCATGTGGAGTTCCAGCTACAGGATAACGTGAAATCTGGGCCATTTAAAGCAGGCTTCAGTGGGAATAAGGGTTAACAAACCTAACCCAGCCCCATCCTAGGAGAGAGAGAGAGAGAGAGAGAGAGAGAGGGAGAGGGAGAGAGAGAGAGAGAGAGAGAGAGAGAGAGGGAGAGGGAGAGAGAGAGAGGGAGAGAGAGAGAGAGAGAGGGAGAGAGAGGGGGGACTGACAAGATTCGTTTGGACTATGTTATGGAGTGATCATGCACGCATCAATGGGCAGATATGACTGAGTGTGAATCATTTTATTTAATCTCTAATTTATAGGCTGAACGTGAGTCAGCATTATAAGCCCTATTGATGATACTTTAGGACTATACTATACTATACTAGGCTCTCTCAATGACCAAGCTGGTTCATGCATAGAAATAATAACACAAACAACATGGCTGCATCATCATGGCATCAACATGGCTGCACCATCATGGCACCAACATGGCTGCATCATCATGGCACCAACATGGCTGCACCATCATGGCACCAACATGGCTGCACCATCATGGCACCAACATGGCTGCATCATCATGGCACCAACATGGCTGCATCATCATGGCACCAACATGGCTGCATCATCATGGCACCAACATGGCTGCATCATCATGGCACCATGTGGATGTTTATTCAAGCAGAAAACATCCTATGCATGCAGGGAGAGCTTGTTCTGTCTGTCTGTCTGCCTGCCTGTCTGTCTGTCTGTCTGTCTGTCTGTCTGTCTGTCTGTCTGTCTGTCTGTCTGTCTGTCTGTCTGTCTGTCTGTCTGTCTGTCTGTCTGTCTGTGTGTCTGTGTGTTTGTGTGTAAAAGGAGTAATATATCCTATACTATGTGTGTGTGTACTTCCTGGTTTGTGTGTCTATGCCTGGCAGACATTGCCAGAGGTGGAAAGTAACTATAATAAGTATTAAGCATAGGCTACATTTAGTTAGAATGTTGAGGTATTTGTAGCCTACTTTAACTTGCGGCGGAGGTGGCTAAGGGATAGAGTGGGCGGATGGGAGCCGCACGGTTGCCAGTTCGAACCCTGTGGGCTCCCCCAGAGTTAGTGTCCTTGAGCAAGACTCTGAACCCCTAATTGTTCTTGATGTCGGACTTTCACTCGTAACAGAGTAGTTGCACTTCATTGCAGTATATTGATACTTTTATTAAGTAAAACATGTGAGCACTTTTTCCAAAGCTGTCTCTGCTGTCAGACATTGCATGCATCGCCCAATTACATTAATAGACCTCCCTCCCCAAGCAGTCTGACAGTAACGTGTCTTTCAGGATAATTTCTCCCACATCATGTTCATTTCCTCCTCGCTGTGTCTCTCTCTCTCTGACCTCTCTGCTTTCAGCCACGGAGCGGAGGAGAAGCTGCAGTTGTTGACCTGGCCTGGCTGGCCACACTGCAAGGAGTAATTAGATTTTCAACAAGTCCAAGTGGAATGTCCAGAATCCTGTAAGGCATTATTCAATTTATATCGGCATAAAAGGGAGTCTTATATTCTAACGTTGTTTACACCAAGGATGCACAGTAAACGCGTCATGTGCGTGCCAATTTAAACCAGTGTAAAAATGGACCCTTGGAGTTAACCCATTTAGACCTGAGGACGATTCTACAAATGCCTTCTAAATCCTGACAGTTTTCTGAAAAACTCTATGTTTCATTCTCAAACATTTTCATATAAATATATGTATTTGGCCGTCGACCCCCATATGAAAAAACGTTCCAGAGACCTCCCAGAAGCAAATATTTGACTTAAAAACATTCACTCTGAATATTCAAACATTTGCACCACATTTTTCACGATTTAATAGCAGACCTACAAGCTCGTAGCGCGGCACTCGGTGCCGCGCTATGATCTGCTATTTTTCAATATAGCTAAAGCATAACATAATGCTTAAAACACCAAAAGGGGTTCCCGTCCAGAATGGTTTAAATTATACTGACTGAAAAGGGTCAATTTGGGTCCATGCATGTGTACACTCAGCGCTGAGGATTTGACACGGCAAAGACCAGTGAGTGACCTACGGACTATGGTATGTTACGGTACATGATGAGAGGGAGGGCTGTATTATCTGTGGCACACTCACACCAGTATAGCTCCAATTAATTCGACTGATGTCAATTCATAAGTTGTTGCTGTAAGTCGTGTAAATAAAGCAGTTGATTTAGCAATCGTTGATGGGACTGACACGCATGCAGACAGACAGACAGACAGACAGACAGACAGACAGACAGACAGACAGACAGACAGACAGACAGACAGACAGACAAAAACAGAGCTCAAAACAGTAGCGCCTGCTTTTACGTTGATCTGGCTTCCATAGCTTTTCTAGTATTCTAATGTTAGACGGACGATTGGTTCTTGGTTTAATTTTGATACTAGATGTTCTTCTTTACTGTAAATCACTCTGGATTAACGGATTAACACTTCTGGCGTAACGTTCCGTCTGATAAGCTTTATTATTGATATCAACCCGGATCGCTGATTTCTATTTTTTTATTATTTTTTTTGTCTTGGCCTTTCCTTCTTTAGTGATCCTAGACCGGGTTGCGCAACCACGCCCCCGTCCGCCTCCCATTATACAGGCTGACTAAAAGCTGAATAACTCCTAATCTACGGAGGTCTTTGCTGATTATCGGGTGGTCTAGATGGAAACATTGGCGCTTTCTAGAGCAAGGATGGCTTCATTTTAGCTCGCTAGCATTGGCGCTATTTATTTAGCATTAAGATGTCCAAACAGGATGTCAGTGGAGTGTGTTCAGCAATAGCCTCGGCAGTCTGCGGTTGGCTCTGCGTCCAGCAGGAGGCAGTATGGGTTAAGAGCGTCTGCTAAATGTCTGCTAAATGCCTAAATTGTAAATTGTACGCTTGATCGAAGCGATCAGACATATAACATTCCACAGTATCTGCAACATGAGTCTTACTTTAGCACCTTAGCGTGGCATTGACGATCAACGATGGTGTAATTCCAACAGGTGTGGATGGTTGTTAAGATTTCAAACCAAAAGTTTGGCCCCGCACCACCAGCTCGCCCTCAACACGCTGCCACCTTTTCACACGCACGCATGGGCGTGAGCGCGTGCCCTCATCTGAATGACTATAGTACTTACAAGTAAGACGCGCAAACGCGGGAAGCGAACGCAGCTCGTAAATTGCAATAACAACAATTAGAATACATTTTATCACCCCATGATCCCAGCGTAACACTATTATTGATCGATTCACAGGATGCTGTAGCTGCGCAGAGCGGAGCGGCGGGCTGAGCTTCCCGAAGCAGAGATGAGTCTGACGTCCTGGTTCCTGGTGAGTGGCGGGAACACTCGCCACCGCCTCCCCAGGGAGATGATCTTCGTGGGCCGAGACGACTGTGAACTCATGCTGCAGGTGAGAGAACTGGCCCACTCGTTGGAACGACTGTGAACTCATGCTACAGGTGAGAGAACTGGCCCACTCGTTGGAACGACTGTGAACTCATGCTACAGGTGAGAGAACTGGCCCACTCGTTGGGACGACTGTGAACTCATGCTACAGGTGAGAGAACTGGCCCACTCGTTGGAACGACTGTGAACTCATGCTACAGGTGAGAGAACTGGCCCACTCGTTGGAACGACTGTGAACTCATGCTACAGGTGAGAGAACTGGCCCACTCGTTGGGACGACTGTGAACTCATGCTACATGCTACATGCTACATGCTACAGGTGAGAGAACTGGCCCACTCGGTGGGACGACTGTGAACTCATGCTACAGGTGAGAGAACTGGCCCACTCGTTGGAACGACTGTGAACTCATGCTACAGGTGAGAGAACTGGCCCACTCGTTGGAACGACTGTGAACTCATGCTACAGGTGAGAGAACTGGCCCACTCGTTGGGACGACTGTGAACTCATGCTACAGGTGAGAGAACTGGCCCACTCGTTGGGACGACTGTGAACTCATGCTGCAGGTGAGAGAACTGGCCCACTCGTTGGGACGACTGTGAACTCATGCTACAGGTGAGAGAACTGGCCCACTCGTTGGAACGACTGTGAACTCATGCTACATGCTACATGCTACAGGTGAGAGAACTGGCCCACTCGTTGGGACGACTGTGAACTCATGCTACATGCTACATGCTACAGGTGAGAGAACTGGCCCACTCGTTGGGACGACTGAACTCATGCTACAGGTGAGAGAACTGGCCCACTCGGTGGGACGACTGTGAACTCATGCTACAGGTGAGAGAACTGGCCCACTCGTTGGGACGACTGTGAACTCATGCTACATGCTACATGCTACAGGTGAGAGAACTGGCCCACTCGGTGGGACGACTCTGAACTCATGCTACAGGTGAGAGAACTGGCCCACTCGGTGCTACAGGTGAGAGAACTGGCCCACTCGGTGCTACAGGTGAGAGAACTGGACCACTCGTTTGGACGACTGTGAACTCATGCTACAGGTGAGAGAACTGGCCCACTCAGAACTGGCCCACTCGGTGCTGGAGTCTCAGTGTATTAACCCATTTAGACCTGAGGCCAATTCTTTAAAAAAAATGTATTGTAAATCATAACAGTTTTCTGAAAAACCCATGTTTCTGTGTCAGTGGTGCTCAACCTTTAAAACCCATGTTTCTGTGTCAGTGGTGCTCAACCTTTAAAACCCATGTTTCTGTGTCAGTGGTGCTCAACCTTTAAAACCCATGTTTCTGTGTCAGTGGTGCTCAACCTTTAAAACCCATGTTTCTGTGTCAGTGGTGCTCAACCTTCTTCACGTCAAGGACCCCCAGAATTATCTTGGCCACGGACCCCCATCTGGAAATATGTTGTTCCAGGGACGCAAAGATTTGACATAAAAACGTTTGCTCTGAAAGAATATTATATTCAAAGATTTGTGCCACATTTTAACGATTTAAAAAAAACAATAGCAGATCTACACAAGCTCGTAACGCGGCACTCGGTGCCGCGCTATGAGCTATTTGAGCTATTTTTTCAATAGCTAAAGTATAACATAATGCTTTAAAACACCAACAAGTGGTTAATGTGCATGAATGGATTATAATCTGTCCAGATTATCACGCGGAGATTAACATGGATTAGAAATGATTCATCTGATTTGGTGTGATTCAGTCCCGCAGTGTCGACAAACAGCACGCCGTCATCAACTATGAGCCGGGAGTAGACGAGCACAAGGTGAAGGACCTGGGCAGTCTGAATGGGGTGAGTGTGTTTCTGTAAGGACCTGGGCAGTCTGAATGGGGTGAGTGTGTTCCTGTATCTGTCTGTAAGGACCTGGGCAGTCTGAATGGGGTGAGTGTGTTCTTGTATCTGTCTGTAAGGACCTGGGCAGTCTGAATGGGGTGAGTGTGTTCCTGTATCTGTCTGTAAGGACCTGGGCAGTCTGAATGGGGTGAGTGTGTTCTTGTATCTGTCTGTAAGGACCTGGGCAGTCTGAATGGGGTGAGTGTGTTCTTGTATCTGTTTGTAAGGACCTGGGCAGTCTGAATGGGGTGAGTGTGTTCCTGTAACTGTTTGTAAGGACCTGGGCAGTCTGAATGGGGTGAGTGTCTTTCTGTAAGGACCTGGGCAGTCTGAATGGGGTGAGTGTGTTCCTGTAACTGTTTGTAAGGACCTGGGCAGTCTGAATGGGGTGAGTGTGTTCTTGTATCTGTCTGTAAGGACCTGGGCAGTCTGAATGGGGTGAGTGTGTTCTTGTATCTGTTTGTAAGGACCTGGGCAGTCTGAATGGGGTGAGTGTGTTCCTGTAACTGTTTGTAAGGACCTGGGCAGTCTGAATGGGGTGAGTGTGTTTCTGTAAGGACCTGGGCAGTCTGAATGGGGTGAGTGTCTTTCTGTAAGGACCTGGGCAGTCTGAATGGGGTGAGTGTGTTCTTGTATCTGTTTGTAAGGACCTGGGCAGTCTGAATGGGGTGAGTGTGTTCCTGTATCTGTCTGTAAGGACCTGGGCAGTCTGAATGGGGTGAGTGTGTTCTTGTATCTGTCTGTAAGGACCTGGGCAGTCTGAATGGGGTGAGTGTGTTCCTGTATCTGTCTGTAAGGACCTGGGCAGTCTGAATGGGGTGAGTGTGTTCCTGTATCTGTCTGTAAGGACCTGGGCAGTCTGAATGGGGTGAGTGTGTTCCTGTATCTGTCTGTAAGGACCTGGGCAGTCTGAATGGGGTGAGTGTGTTCTTGTATCTGTCTGTAAGGACCTGGGCAGTCTGAATGGGGTGAGTGTGTTCCTGTAAGGACCTGGGCAGTCTGAATGGGGTGAGTGTGTTCCTGTATCTGTTTGTAAGGACCTGGGCAGTCTGAATGGGGTGAGTGTGTTCTTGTATCTGTCTGTAAGGACCTGGGCAGTCTGAATGGGGTGAGTGTGTTCCTGTATCTGTTTGTAAGGACCTGGGCAGTCTGAATGGGGTGAGTGTGTTCTTGTATCTGTCTGTAAGGACCTGGGCAGTCTGAATGGGGTGAGTGTGTTCTTGTATCTGTCTGTAAGGACCTGGGCAGTCTGAATGGGGTGAGTGTGTTTCTGTATCTGTCTGTAAGGACCTGGGCAGTCTGAATGGGGTGAGTGTGTTTCTGTATCTGTCTGTAAGGACCTGGGCAGTCTGAATGGGGTGAGTGTGTTCCTGTATCTGTCTGTAAGGACCTGGGCAGTCTGAATGGGGTGAGTGTGTTTCTGTAAGAACCTGGGCAGTCTGAATGGGGTGAGTGTGTTCCTGTATCTGTCTGTAAGGACCTGGGCAGTCTGAATGGGGTGAGTGTGTTCCTGTAAGGACCTGGGCAGTCTGAATGGGGTGAGTGTGTTCCTGTATCTGTCTGTAAGGACCTGGGCAGTCTGAATGGGGTGAGTGTGTTCTTGTATCTGTCTGTAAGGACCTGGGCAGTCTGAATGGGGTGAGTGTGTTCCTGTATCTGTCTGTAAGGACCTGGGCAGTCTGAATGGGGTGAGTGTGTTCTTGTATCTGTCTGTAAGGACCTGGGCAGTCTGAATGGGGTGAGTGTGTTCTTGTATCTGTTTGTAAGGACCTGGGCAGTCTGAATGGGGTGAGTGTGTTCCTGTAACTGTTTGTAAGGACCTGGGCAGTCTGAATGGGGTGAGTGTCTTTCTGTAAGGACCTGGGCAGTCTGAATGGGGTGAGTGTGTTCCTGTAACTGTTTGTAAGGACCTGGGCAGTCTGAATGGGGTGAGTGTGTTCTTGTATCTGTCTGTAAGGACCTGGGCAGTCTGAATGGGGTGAGTGTGTTCTTGTATCTGTTTGTAAGGACCTGGGCAGTCTGAATGGGGTGAGTGTGTTCCTGTAACTGTTTGTAAGGACCTGGGCAGTCTGAATGGGGTGAGTGTGTTTCTGTAAGGACCTGGGCAGTCTGAATGGGGTGAGTGTCTTTCTGTAAGGACCTGGGCAGTCTGAATGGGGTGAGTGTGTTCTTGTATCTGTTTGTAAGGACCTGGGCAGTCTGAATGGGGTGAGTGTGTTCCTGTATCTGTCTGTAAGGACCTGGGCAGTCTGAATGGGGTGAGTGTGTTCTTGTATCTGTCTGTAAGGACCTGGGCAGTCTGAATGGGGTGAGTGTGTTCCTGTATCTGTCTGTAAGGACCTGGGCAGTCTGAATGGGGTGAGTGTGTTCCTGTATCTGTCTGTAAGGACCTGGGCAGCCTGAATGGGGTGAGTGTGTTCCTGTATCTGTCTGTAAGGACCTGGGCAGTCTGAATGGGGTGAGTGTGTTCCTGTATCTGTCTGTAAGGACCTGGGCAGTCTGAATGGGGTGAGTGTGTTCCTGTATCTGTCTGTAAGGACCTGGGCAGTCTGAATGGGGTGAGTGTGTTCCTGTATCTGTCTGTAAGGACCTGGGCAGTCTGAATGGGGTGAGTGTGTTCCTGTATCTGTCTGTAAGGACCTGGGCAGCCTGAATGGGGTGAGTGTGTTCCTGTATCTGTCTGTAAGGACCTGGGCAGTCTGAATGGGGTGAGTGTGTTCCTGTATCTGTCTGTAAGGACCTGGGCAGCCTGAATGGGGTGAGTGTGTTCCTGTATCTGTCTGTAAGGACCTGGGCAGCCTGAATGGGGTGAGTGTGTTCCTGTATCTGTCTGTAAGGACCTGGGCAGCCTGAATCGGGTGAGTGTGTTCCTGTATCTGTCTGTAAGGACCTGGGCAGTCTGAATGGGGTGAGTGTGTTCCTGTAAGGACCTGGGCAGCCTGAATGGGGTGAGTGTGTTCCTGTATCTGTCTGTAAGGACCTGGGCAGTCTGAATGGGGTGAGTGTGTTCCTGTATCTGTCTTTAGTTACTAAACAGTACACTATACTGTAGATTCTACTGTAGTGCTTTTGCTGTATAATACATACAAGCATCGGTTGTGCATACTGTACTCGAATTATAACAGAAGGGAGCTTTGTCATTATCCAAATTAGGTTGACCCAGAGCCATCTAATAGAAGAGTTACGACATTGAGGGGTCAGAAACCGAGCGCTCGAGCGCTGTTCATGCAGCCTGAACTGAGACAAGCTGGAGTTGGAAATACATTGTTTTCAACGAGGGCGGCGCAAATAAGAGCTATTTTAACTCCAATGCATTTCTGCCTATACTTCCGGTCCCCATTCTCAATAGAAGTCTATGTAGGAGAGCCTCCATTAGACTGAAGCCAATAGAAGTCTATGTAGGAGAGCCTCCATTGGACTGAAGCCAATAGAAGTCTATGTAGGAGAGCCTCCATTGGACTGAAGCCAATAGAAGTCTATGTAGGAGAGCCTCCATTGGACTGAAGCCAATAGAAGTCTATGTAGGAGAGCCTCCATTGGACTGAAGCCAATAGAAGTCTATGTAGGAGAGCCTCCATTGGACTGAAGCCAATAGAAGTCTATGTAGGAGAGCCTCCATTGGACTGAAGCCAATAGAAGTCTATGTAGGAGAGCCTCCATTGGACTGAAGCCAATAGAAGTCTATGTAGGAGAGCCTCCATTGGACTGAAGCCAATAGAAGTCTATGTAGGAGAGCCTCCATTGGACTGAAGCCAATAGAAGTCTATGTAGGAGAGCCTCCATTGGACTGAAGCCAATAGAAGTCTATGTAGGAGAGCCTCCATTGGACTGAAGCCAATAGAAGTCTATGTAGGAGAGCCTCCATTGGACTGAAGCCAATAGAAGTCTATGTAGGAGAGCCTCCATTGGACTGAAGCCAATAGAAGTCTATGTAGGAGAGCCTCCATTGGACTGAAGCCAATAGAAGTCTATGTAGGAGAGCCTCCATTGGACTGAAGCCAATAGAAGTCTATGTAGGAGAGCCTCCATTGGACTGAAGCCAATAGAAGTCTATGCAGGAGAGCCTCCATTGGACTGAAGCCAATAGAAGTCTATGTAGGAGAGCCTCCATTGGACTGAAGCCAATAGAAGTCTATGCAGGAGAGCCTCCATTGGACTGAAGCCAATATAAGTCTATGTAGGAGAGCCTCCATTGGACTGAAGCCAATAGAAGTCTATGTAGGAGAGCCTCCATTGGACTGAAGCCAATAGAAGTCTATGTCTAACTCTGTCTATATCTAAGGCTCTTGGTTGACCATAGTACTCCAATTAATTGTCGTAAGATATATTATAATAAATATGCACCACGTCTCAAGCCCAACACACACGCGTCAAAACAGCCGCCTCCGTTATCTTCAATGAACCTATCCCACACCGGCGGCGTCAGATGCGCACTGGCGCGCGTTCACGCCTCGCCTGACGCTCCGATACGCCGCTGTTCTATTTTCCAGGCGTTGCCGCGCGGCCTCCATCCGGGAATCCGTGGGCGTGGCTGGCCAGCCGCGCGGTAGCGCGCCCCGTCCTGTGGGTGTTGCTGTGCCGCGTCGCTGCGCACCCGCTTCACAGACGGTGTGTGTTGGGCTTCACGTGACGTACATACACGTGTGTATGTACATCTCACATGTACAACGTTTGTACGTCTGTAAGCCACGTAACTCTCGAACCGTTCGCCCCACCGACTTCAAATCTGACACACGCGTTCTACACCACCACAGGGTGGTGAGGTGAGGTGAGGTGAGGTGGTGAGGTGACCACCGCTCCGGTGGTGAGGTGACCACCGCTCCGGTGGCGAGGTGACCACCGCTCCGGTGGCGAGGTGACCACCGCTCCGGTGGCGAGGTGACCACCGCTCCGGTGGCGAGGTGACCACTGCTCCGGTGGCGAGGTGACCACCGCTCCGGTGGCGAGGTGACCACCGCTACGGTGATGAGGTGACCACCGCTCCGGTGGTGAGGTGACCACCGCTCCGGTGGCGAGGTGACCACCGCTCCGGTGGCGAGGTGACCACCAGGGCTGTAATAACGTGGAGCGGTGGTGAGTAAAAACAGAGAGAAGGGCTGGGGCGGTGGCGGTGGTTTGCTCTTCACCACCAGGGCTGGACTGGCCACAGGGCATACCGGGCATTTTCCCGGTGGGCCGCGACCGTAGGGTTTTTTGACAGGCAGGCAGGCCAATAGGCGGCAGGCCACCAGGAAAGGTCCGGGCGTGCTGCCATTCTGGGGTAGCGCCCCCCCTGACCCCCCCCGGCGGTGCAGTGCAGGGGGGGGGCCACATAATATTATGTTGCCTATCTGCGCGCTGGTTGTGGTGGGCCGGTCTGGGCCAAATTCACGCGAAAATGCCCGGGCCGAATTTTTGTCCCAGTCCAGCCCTGTTCACCACGGCTCCGTGACGTCATGTTGTAGTTGCGGTGGTCACCTCACCACCGATAAAGCAGAATATCGCTTAAGTCCCCTCACCTGTAGAATTCCCAGCCTCAAATGATTGCATTGGCCAACCCTGCATGCTGCCATTTGATTACTTAACCAGTCCACTTTTCACAGTCAGCTTGCACTCTTCAGACAGAGGCAGACAGACAGATACAGAGATCTCCATATGGGACAGATGGTGAAAACGGGTGCTATGACGAGTTTTGCATACTTGGTTCCCAACTTGCATCGTTCCCAAGTAGGCCGGCCGGTGGCCGACAGGCACAGGTCAGATACGATGATACAAAATGTACGCAAATTCCATCATTCTAAACGTATGATATATAATCTATTAGTTAATCTGTAAAAATGTACACTCGAGACACTGCCTCCGCTGCCACCCTTAGATCTCCATATATGGCACTGACCTATTCTGACATATGTTGATCTGACCTCATCAAACCCTGTACAACACTCAAGACACGCTCCATATATGGCCCGTACAGAATCCATCCCATATGTTGGATATACCGTCATAACCCATTTCCTCAAACTGTGTTCGCAGACGTTCGTCAACGACGTCCGGATCCAGGAGCAGACGTACGTCACGTTGAAAATGGACGACAAACTGAGGTTCGGATACGATATCCTTTTACCAATACGCGTGCGTTCCTTTCTTCATGTTATTGATCAGTCCACGCTGCTGTGAGTCACAAGGTCATCACGCGCACGCACGCGCGCACACACACACACACACACACACACACACACACACACACACACACACACACACACACACACACACGGTAACGTTATCTGTTGTGGAAAGGGCTCTGAAAGCTCACTGTACCCTTCCTGTTCCATAATAGATGAGGCTTCAGTTTGAGCCTCTGTCTTTGTCCTCAGTTTGAGGCTCTGTCTTTGTCCTCAGTTTGAGCCTCTGTTGTTGTCCTCAGTTTGAGGCTCTGTCTTTGTCCTCAGTTTGAGCCTCTGTTGTTGTCCTCAGTTTGAGGCTCTGTCTTTGTCCTCAGTTTGAGCCTCTGTTGTTGTCCTCAGTTTGAGGCTCTGTTGTTGTCCTCAGTTTGAGGCTCTGTTGTTGTCCTCAGTTTGAGGCTCTGTCTTTGTCCTCAGTTTGAGCCTCTGTTGTTGTCCTCAGTTTGAGGCTCTGTTGTTGTCCTCAGTTTGAGCCTCTGTTGTTGTCCTCAGTTTGAGGCTCTGTCTTTGTCCTCAGTTTGAGCCTCTGTTGTTGTCCTCAGTTTGAGGCTCTGTTGTTGTCCTCAGTTTGAGGCTCTGTTGTTGTCCTCAGTTTGAGGCTCTGTCTTTGTCCTCAGTTTGAGCCTCTGTTGTTGTCCTCAGTTTGAGGCTCTGTTGTTGTCCTCAGTTTGAGGCTCTGTTGTTGTCCTCAGTTTGAGGCTCTGTCTTTGTCCTCAGTTTGAGCCTCTGTTGTTGTCCTCAGTTTGAGGCTCTGTTGTTGTCCTCAGTTTGAGCCTCTGTTGTTGTCCTCAGTTTGAGGCTCTGTTGTTTTCCTCAGTTTGAGCCTCTGTTGTTGTCCTCAGTTTGAGCCTCTGTTGTTGTCCTCAGTTTGAGGCTCTGTTGTTGTCCTCAGTTTGAGGCTCTGTTGTTGTCCTCAGTTTGAGGCTCTGTTGTCCTCAGTTTGAGCCTCTGTTGTTGTCCTCAGTTTGAGGCTCTGTTGTTGTCCTCAGTTTGAGCCTCTGTTGTTGTCCTCAGTTTGAGGCTCTGTTGTTGTCCTCAGTTTGAGCCTCTGTTGTCCTCAGTTTGAGCCTCTGTTGTTGTCCTCAGTTTGAGGCTCTGTTGTTGTCCTCAGTTTGAGCCTCTGTTGTTGTCCTCAGTTTGAGGCTCTGTTGTTGTCCTCAGTTTGAGGCTCTGTTGTTGTCCTCAGTTTGAGGCTCTGTTGTCCTCAGTTTGAGCCTCTGTTGTTGTCCTCAGTTTGAGGCTCTGTTGTTGTCCTCAGTTTGAGGCTCTGTTGTTGTCCTCAGTTTGAGCCTCTGTTGTCCTCAGTTTGAGCCTCTGTTGTTGTCCTCAGTTTGAGGCTCTGTTGTTGTCCTCAGTTTGAGCCTCTGTCGTTGTCCTCAGTTTGAGCCTCTGTTGTTGTCCTCAGTTTGAGGCTCTGTTGTTGTCCTCAGTTTGAGGCTCTGTCGTTGTCCTCAGTTTGAGCCTCTGTCGTGGTCCTCAGTTTGAGCCTCTGTCGTTGTCCTCAGTTTGAGGCTCTGTCGTTGTCCTCAGTTTGAGCCTCTGTTGTTGTCCTCAGTTTGAGGCTCTGTCGTTGTCCTCAGTTTGAGCCTCTGTCGTTGTCCTCAGTTTGAGCCTCTGTCGTTGTCCTCAGTTTGAGCCTCTGTCGTTGTCCTCAGTTTGAGCCTCTGTCGTTGTCCTCAGTTTGAGCCTCTGTCGTTGTCCTCAGTTTGAGCCTCTGTCGTTGTCCTCAGTTTGAGCCTCTGTCGTTGTCCTCAGTTTGAGCCTCTGTCGTTGTCCTCAGTTTGAGCCTCTGTTGTTGTCCTCAGTTTGAGCCTCTGTTGTTGTCCTCAGTTTGAGCCTCTGGCGTTGTCCTCAGTTTGAGGCTCTGTTGTTGTCCTCAGTTTGAGGCTCTGTCGTTGTCCTCAGTTTGAGGCTCTGTCGTTGTCCTCAGTTTGAGCCTCTGTTGTTGTCCTCAGTTTGAGCCTCTGTCGTTGTCCTCAGTTTGAGCCTCTGTTGTTGTCCTCAGTTTGAGCCTCTGTTGTTGTCCTCAGTTTGAGGCTCTGTTGTTGTCCTCAGTTTGAGCCTCTGTTGTTGTCCTCAGTTTGAGCCTCTGTCGTTGTCCTCAGTTTGAGCCTCTGTCGTTGTCCTCAGTTTGAGGCTCTGTTGTTGTCCTCAGTTTGAGCCTCTGTGGTTGTCCTCAGTTTGAGCCTCTGTCGTTGTCCTCAGTTTGAGCCTCTGTCGTTGTCCTCAGTTTGAGCCTCTGTCGTTGTCCTCAGTTTGAGCCTCTGTCGTTGTCCTCAGTTTGAGGCTCTGTCGTTGTCCTCAGTTTGAGCCTCTGTCGTTGTCCTCAGTTTGAGCCTCTGTCGTTGTCCTCAGTTTGAGCCTCTGTTGTTGTCCTCAGTTTGAGCCTCTGTTGTTGTCCTCAGTTTGAGCCTCTGTTGTTGTCCTCAGTTTGAGCCTCTGTTGTTGTCCTCAGTTTGAGCCTCTGTTGTTGTCCTCAGTTTGAGGCTCTGTCGTTGTCCTCAGTTTGAGCCTCTGTCGTTGTCCTCAGTTTGAGCCTCTGTCGTTGTCCTCAGTTTGAGCCTCTGTTGTTGTCCTCAGTTTGAGCCTCTGTTGTTGTCCTCAGTTTGAGCCTCTGTTGTTGTCCTCAGTTTGAGCCTCTGTTGTTGTCCTCAGTTTGAGGCTCTGTCGTTGTCCTCAGTTTGAGCCTCTGACGTTGTCCTCAGTTTGAGCCTCTGTTGTTGTCCTCAGTTTGAGCCTCTGTCGTTGTCCTCAGTTTGAGGCTCTGTTGTTGTCCTCAGTTTGAGGCTCTGTTGTTGTCCTCAGTTTGAGCCTCTGTGGTTGTCCTCAGTTTGAGCCTCTGTCGTTGTCCTCAGTTTGAGCCTCTGTCGTTGTCCTCAGTTTGAGCCTCTGTTGTTGTCCTCAGTTTGAGCCTCTGTCGTTGTCCTCAGTTTGAGGCTCTGTTGTTGTCCTCAGTTTGAGCCTCTGTGGTTGTCCTCAGTTTGAGCCTCTGTCGTTGTCCTCAGTTTGAGCCTCTGTCGTTGTCCTCAGTTTGAGCCTCTGTTGTTGTCCTCAGTTTGAGCCTCTGTCGTTGTCCTCAGTTTGAGGCTCTGTCGTTGTCCTCAGTTTGAGGCTCTGTCGTTGTCCTCAGTTTGAGCCTCTGTCGTTGTCCTCAGTTTGAGGCTCTGTTGTTGTCCTCAGTTTGAGGCTCTGTCGTTGTCCTCAGTTTGAGGCTCTGTCGTTGTCCTCAGTTTGAGGCTCTGTTGTTGTCCTCAGTTTGAGGCTCTGTCGTTGTCCTCAGTTTGAGGCTCTGTCGTTGTCCTCAGTTTGAGGCTCTGTCGTTGTCCTCAGTTTGAGGCTCTGTCGTTGTCCTCAGTTTGAGGCTCTGTCGTTGTCCTCAGTTTGAGGCTCTGTCGTTGTCCTCAGTTTGAGGCTCTGTTGTTGTCCTCAGTTTGAGGCTCTGTCGTTGTCCTCAGTTTGAGGCTCTGTCGTTGTCCTCAGTTTGAGGCTCTGTCGTTGTCCTCAGTTTGAGCCTCTGTCGTTGTCCTCAGTTTGAGGCTCTGTTGTTGTCCTCAGTTTGAGGCTCTGTTGTTGTCCTCAGTTTGAGGCTCTGTTGTTGTCCTCAGTTTGAGGCTCTGTCGTTGTCCTCAGTTTGAGGCTCTGTTGTTGTCCTCAGTTTGAGGCTCTGTTGTTGTCCTCAGTTTGAGGCTCTGTCGTTGTCCTCAGTTTGAGCCTCTGTCGTTGTCCTCAGTTTGAGGCTCTGTTGTTGTCCTCAGTTTGAGGCTCTGTCGTTGTCCTCAGTTTGAGGCTCTGTTGTTGTCCTCAGTTTGAGGCTCTGTCGTGGTCCTCAGTTTGAGCCTCTGTCGTTGTCCTCAGTTTGAGCCTCTGTTGTTGTCCTCAGTTTGAGGCTCTGTCGTGGTCCTCAGTTTGAGCCTCTGTCGTGGTCCTCAGTTTGAGCCTCTGTCGTTGTCCTCAGTTTGAGCCTCTGTTGTTGTCCTCAGTTTGAGGCTCTGTTGTTGTCCTCAGTTTGAGCCTCTGTTGTCCTCAGTTTGAGGCTCTGTTGTTGTCCTCAGTTTGAGCCTCTGTTGTCCTCAGTTTGAGCCTCTGTTGTTGTCCTCAGTTTGAGGCTCTGTTGTTGTCCTCAGTTTGAGCCTCTGTTGTCCTCAGTTTGAGCCTCTGTTGTTGTCCTCAGTTTGAGGCTCTGTCGTTGTCCTCAGTTTGAGCCTCTGTCGTTGTCCTCAGTTTGAGGCTCTGTCGTTGTCCTCAGTTTGAGGCTCTGTCGTTGTCCTCAGTTTGAGCCTCTGTCGTTGTCCTCAGTTTGAGGCTCTGTCGTTGTCCTCAGTTTGAGCCTCTGTCGTTGTCCTCAGTTTGAGCCTCTGTCGTTGTCCTCAGTTTGACCCTCTGTTGTTGTCCTCAGTTTGAGCCTCTGTTGTTGTCCTCAGTTTGAGGCTCTGTCGTTGTCCTCAGTTTGAGCCTCTGTTGTTGTCCTCAGTTTGAGGCTCTGTTGTTGTCCTCAGTTTGAGGCTCTGTTGTTGTCCTCAGTTTGAGCCTCTGTTGTTGTCCTCAGTTTGAGGCTCTGTCGTTGTCCTCAGTTTGAGCCTCTGTCGTTGTCCTCAGTTTGAGGCTCTGTTGTTGTCCTCAGTTTGAGGCTCTGTTGTTGTCCTCAGTTTGAGGCTCTGTCGTTGTCCTCAGTTTGAGGCTCTGTTGTTGTCCTCAGTTTGAGGCTCTGTCGTTGTCCTCAGTTTGAGGCTCTGTTGTTGTCCTCAGTTTGAGGCTCTGTCGTTGTCCTCAGTTTGAGGCTCTGTTGTTGTCCTCAGTTTGAGGCTCTGTCGTTGTCCTCAGTTTGAGGCTCTGTTGTTGTCCTCAGTTTGAGCCTCTGTCGTTGTCCTGCAAAGAGTTAGTTTTTCTTCTCCTTAACAGTGTTGTTTTTGGCAGCACATTTTGATTTTAGTTTTAGTCATAGTATCTCGAATAGTTTTAATTTAGTTTTAGTCACATTTTAGTCACCTGGAATGTCTTAGTGTTAGTCTAGTTTTAGTCGACTAAATGTCATAAGATTTTAGTCGACTAGATCTACAGTTGATTTTGTCGACTACAATGTATTTTGGCGGGCCTTGATGCCGTCGTAATGACTGTTTTTACACTTGCTGAAAATAGCTGATCTACAAGCTCACAACGCGTCGCAGCGTGACACGTTGTGAGCTTGTAGATCGGCTATTTTCAGCATGCAACCAAGTGTAAAATGACTCATACTGGATCTCTTGTCCACTAGTCCCTTCCTAGTGGACCTCTTGTCCACTAGTCCCTTCATAACATTTTAGTCTAGTTTTTAGCTGTTGACGACATTGTCAATACATTAGTCTTAGTTTTAGTCACCATGGCTTAGTTTTCATGTAGTTTCCATGTAGTTTTCGTCAGTGAAAACAAGGTAGTCGACGGACATTGTTCGTCTTAGTTTTAGTCGAGGAAAACAACACTTCTCCTTAACCCTGTGTGTTCCACATACTAACCTGTTCACCGTGGTCCGAGGGGAGCTGCACGTTCCAGAGGAGGCGCTCAAGGTTGGACCGACGGCATGCTGAGGTTGTTGTGGTGAATGACTAGGGCCCGACTCACACCTTTACATCTAGCATACAACATTGATGCATGCTTGTTGTATGAGATGTATAGCTGATGCAAGCTCGCAATGCATTTCCAATGGGAGTCACATGGTTTGACACAACATTTGTGTTGTATGGCTTTCGGCTGTGTTTCGACTCCCTCATACAACACAAATGTGACTCCCATTGGAAATGCATTGCGAGCTTGCATCAGCTATACATCTCATACAACAAGCATACATCAACCTGTTGCGAAGGTGTGAGTCGCCCCTAGCAGTGGTGGAAAAAAAGTACTCAATTGTTTTTACTTAAGTACAAGTACCAATACTGCCAATTTAGAACTACAAGTCAAAGTACGGAATTGAAATTGTGCTTGAGTAAAAGTACAAAAGTATCCAGCATCAAAATGTACTTAAAGTACTAAAAGTAAAAGTATTCATATTGCAGAATGTCCCATTTCACAAGTTCAAAATGTGTACAAAATCTATTGAAAATAGCCGATATACAAGCTCTCAATGCGTCGCGTTGCGAGAGCTTGTAGATCGGCTATTTTCAAATGGCCGAAATGTATAGGATGTATGTTTTCTAATCAAAATTTAAATCTAGTAACTAAAGTTTTCAAATAATTGTAGTGAAGTCAAAGTACAAATTGTGGCTCTGAGATGTAGTGGAGTAGAAGTAAAAGTATTGGAAATGCTCAAGTAAAGTACAAATACCTCAAAATTGTACTTAAGTACAGTACTTAAGTAAAAGTACTTAGTTACTTTCCACCACTGTGAATTGGGTCCCGTTCGGCTTTCACTGGCAGCCAAATCTAATGTAGACCTGAGACCAGATTCTTAAAAAAAAAAGTATTCTAAATTATGACAGTTTTCTGAATAACCTATGTAGCCTATAGCACAACCTATCAGTGGTGCTCAAACTATTTCACTGTCAAGGACCCCGAAAATTACGTAATTGGCCACTGACCCCCCCCCCCCAAAAGCAGAGATTTGAGTTAAAAACGTTCGCTCTGAAAGAATATAATATTCAAAGATTTGTGCCACATTTTCAAGATTTAAAAAAATAGCAGATCTACAAGCTCGTAGCGCGGCACGCTATGAGCTTGTAGATCTGCTATTTTGCAATAGCTAAATTAATGACATAGTGCTTAAAACACCAAAAGGGGTTCCCGCCCAGAATGGGTTAACTCTGAACACAAGTCTGAACACAAACACATGGAATCTGATTTCTTACAAATGTGACTTGAGACACATTCAGAGGTGGTTTCACATTCAGAGGTGGTTTCACATTCAGAGGTGGTTTCACATTCAGAGGTGGTTTCACATTCAGAGGTGGTTTCACATTCAGAGGTGGTTTCACATTCAGAGGTGGTTTCACATTCAGAGGTGGTTTCACATTCAGAGGTGGTTTCAAATCTGATTTCAGGAGATCCGTCTCAGTCTGCGATAATGAATTGCATTTTATAGCGCTTTTCTATGCACTACGTGCCTACTCAAAGCGCTTTACAATGGTTCATTCATTCATACGTTGGGAGGTGAAGGTTCATTCATTCATACATTGGGAGGTGAAGGTCCATTCATTCATACATTGGGAGGTGAAGGTCCATTCATTCATACATTGGGAGGTGAAGCGGCGAACAGTCGACGCCAGCGTCCTCACTTCCCACATTCACACACCGACGGTGGCGAGCTCACACCGACCGACTCATTGGAGGCAATGTAGGGTTCAGTGTCTTGCCCAAGGACACTTCGACATGTGGACAGGAGGAGGAGCCGGGATTAGAACCGCCGACCCATTGGATCATTGGACGACCTGTTCTACCTCCTGAGTAGTCTTGCGTAGCCAGACAACTATTCCACAATCTCCGATTGCTATATAGAGTCTGGACCTACAGCCCCATGAGCTGGACCTACAGCCCCATGAGCTGGTCCTACAGCCCCATGAGCTGGTCCTACAGCCCCATGAGCTGGACCTACAGCCCCATGAGCTGGACCTACAGCCCCATGAGCTGGACCTACAGCCCCATGAGCTGAGTAAGGAATGCTATATAGAGTCTGGACCTACAGCCCCATGAGCTGGTCCTACAGCCACATGAGCTGAGTAAGGAATCCTATATAGAGTCTGGACCTGCAGCCCCATGAGCTGAGTAAGGAATGCTATATAGAGTCTGGACCTACAGCCCCATGAGCTGAGTAAGGAATGCTATATAGAGTCTGGACCTACAGCCCCATGAGCTGAGTAAGGAATGCTATATAGAGTCTGGACCTACAGCCCCATGAGCTGAGTAAGGAATGCTATATAGAGTCTGGACCTATAGCCCCATGAGCTGAGTAAGGAATGCTATATAGAGTCTGGATCTACAGCCCCATGAGCTGAGTAAGGAATGCTATCTAGAGTCTGGATCTACAGCCCCATGAGCTGGTCCTACAGCCCCATGAGCTGAGTAAGGAATGCTATATAGAGTCTGGACCTGCAGCCCCATGAGCTGAGTAAGGAATGCTATATAGAGTCTGGACCTACAGCCCCATGAGCTGAGTAAGGAATGCTATATAGAGTCTGGACCTACAGCCCCATGAGCTGAGTAAGGAATGCTATATAGAGTCTGGACCTACAGCCCCATGAGCTGAGTAAGGAATGCTATATAGAGTCTGGACCTATAGCCCCATGAGCTGAGTAAGGAATGCTATATAGAGTCTGGATCTACAGCCCCATGAGCTGAGTAAGGAATGCTATATAGAGTCTGGATCTACAGCCCCATGAGCTGAGTAAGGAATGCTATATAGAGTCTGGACCTACAGCCCCATGAGCTGGACCTACAGCCCCATGAGCTGGTCCTACAGCCACATGAGCTGAGTAAGGAATCCTATATAGAGTCTGGACCTGCAGCCCCATGAGCTGAGTAAGGAATGCTATATAGAGTCTGGACCTACAGCCCCATGAGCTGAGTAAGGAATGCTATATAGAGTCTGGACCTACAGCCCCATGAGCTGAGTAAGGAATGCTATATAGAGTCTGGACCTACAGCCCCATGAGCTGAGTAAGGAATGCTATATAGAGTCTGGAGCTACAGCCCCATGAGCTGAGTAAGGAATGCTATATAGAGTCTGGACCTATAGCCCCATGAGCTGAGTAAGGAATGCTATATAGAGTCTGGATCTACAGCCCCATGAGCTGAGTAAGGAATGCTATCTAGAGTCTGGATCTACAGCCCCATGAGCTGGTCCTACAGCCCCATGAGCTGAGTAAGGAATGCTATATAGAGTCTGGACCTGCAGCCCCATGAGCTGAGTAAGGAATGCTATATAGAGTCTGGACCTACAGCCCCATGAGCTGAGTAAGGAATGCTATATAGAGTCTGGACCTACAGCCCCATGAGCTGAGTAAGGAATGCTATATAGAGTCTGGACCTACAGCCCCATGAGCTGAGTAAGGAATGCTATATAGAGTCTGGACCTATAGCCCCATGAGCTGAGTAAGGAATGCTATATAGAGTCTGGATCTACAGCCCCATGAGCTGAGTAAGGAATGCTATATAGAGTCTGGATCTACAGCCCCATGAGCTGAGTAAGGAATGCTATATAGAGTCTGGACCTACAGCCCCATGAGCTGGACCTACAGCCCCATGAGCTGGACCTACAGCCCCATGAGCTGGTCCTACAGCCCCATGAGCTGGACCTACAGCCCCATGAGCTGGACCTACAGCCCAATGAGCTGGTCCTACAGCCCCATGAGCTGAGTAAGGAATGCTATATAGAGTCTGGACCTGCAGCCCCATGAGCTGAGTAAGGAATGCTATATAGAGTCTGGACCTACAGCCCCATGAGCTGAGTAAGGAATGCTATATAGAGTCTGGACCTACAGCCCCATGAGCTGGTCCTACAGCCCCATGAGCTGAGTAAGGATTGCTATACAGAGTCTGGACCTGCAGCCCCATGAGCTGAGTAAGGAATGCTATATAGAGTCTGGACCTACAGCCCCATGAGCTGAGTAAGGAATGCTATATAGAGTCTGGACCTACAGCCCTATGAGCTGAGTAAGGAATGTTATATAGAGTCTGGACCTACAGCCCCATGAGCTGGACCTACAGCCCCATGAGCTGGACCTACAGCCCCATGAGCTGAGTAAGGAATGCTATATAGAGTCTGGACCTGCAGCCCCATGAGCTGAGTAAGGAATGCTATATAGAGTCTGGACCTACAGCCCCATGAGCTGGTCCTACAGCCCCATGAGCTGAGTAAGGAATGCTAGAGTCTGGACCTGCATCCCCATGAGCTGAGTAAGGAATGCTATATAGAGTCTGGACCTACAGCCCCATGAGCTGAGTAAGGAATGCTATATAGTCTGGACCTATAGCCCCATGAGCTGAGTAAGGAATGCTATATAGAGTCTGGACCTACAGCCCCATGAGCTGGACCTACAGCCCCATGAGCTGGACCTACAGCCCCATGAGCTGGACCTACAGCCCCATGAGCTGGTCCTACAGCCCCATGAGCTGGACTTACAGCCCCATGAGCTGAGTAAGGAATGCTATATAGAGTCTGGACCTACAGCCCCATGAGCTGGACCTACAGCCCCATGAGCTAGTCCTACAGCCCCATGAGCTGGTCCTACAGCCCCATGAGCTGGTCCTACAGCCACATGAGCTGGTCCTACAGCCCCATGAGCTGAGTAAGGAATGCTATATAGAGTCTGGACCTACAGCCCCATGAGCTGAGTAAGGAATGCTATATAGAGTCTGGACCTACAGCCCCATGAGCTGAGTAAGGAATGCTATATAGAGTCTGGACCTACAGCCCCATGAGCTGAGTAAGGAATGCTATATAGAGTCTGGACCTACAGCCCCATGAGCTGAGTAAGGAATGTTATATAGAGTCTGGACCTACAGCCCCATGAGCTGAGTAAGGAATGCTATATAGAGTCTGGACCTACAGCCCCATGAGCTGAGTAAGGAATGCTATATAGAGTCTGGACCTACAGCCCCATGAGCTGAGTAAGGAATGCTATATAGAGTCTGGACCTACAGCCCCATGAGCTGAGTAAGGAATGCTATATAGAGTCTGGACCTACAGCCCCATGAGCTGAGTAAGGAATGCTATATAGAGTCTGGACCTACAGCCCCATGAGCTGAGTAAGGAATGCTATATAGAGTCTGGACCTACAGCCCCATGAGCTGGTCCTACAGCCCCATGAGCTGAGTAAGGAATGCTATATAGAGTCTGGACCTACAGCCCCATGAGCTGAGTAAGGAATGCTATATAGAGTCTGGACCTACAGCCCCATGAGCTGAGTAACGGAAGCTTATTTTTGTATTTCCTTTTCTGCTAAGCAACAAGCTATATATGCTCAGATGTTTTCTATTGGCGAGGAGGCTCCACTTCCGCTTTATATTTGACTCATGACAGCTCCTCCGTTGCTCCAGACTGTATGATGGAAGCATTTGGAAATTGCGAGAGTCAACAGTCTGGTAACGCCAGACGAGCTCCTGAGCCACAGCCGCCCTGTGATCTAACCACCCCAACAATTAAATACAAATCGGATTCCATGTGACTTGTTTGTGTTTCGACTTATTAAAAAAGGCACACTGTCTTCACGCATGATGCCTGATGAAGGTCTGAACCACCCAAACGTTGCTCAATAAATCTAATTCTGCAAGTGAAGACAGTGTGAGTGAAGACAGTGTGAGTGAAGACAGTGTGAGTGAAGACAGCGTGAGTGAAGACAGCGTGAGTTAAGACAGTGTGAGTGAAGACAGTGTGAGTGAAGACAGCGTGAGTGAAGACAGCGTGAGTGAAGACAGTGTGAGTTAAGACAGCGTGAGTTAAGACAGTGTGAGTGAAGACAGCGTGAGTGAAGACAGCGTGAGTGAAGACAGCGTGAGTGAAGACAGTGTGAGTGAAGACAGCGTGAGTGAAGACAGCGTGAGTGAAGACAGCGTGAGTGAAGACAGTGTGAGTGAAGACAGCGTGAGTGAAGACAGCGTGAGTGAAGACAGCGTGAGTGAAGACAGTGTGAGTGAAGACAGTGTGAGTGAAGACAGTGTGAGTGAAGACAGCGTGAGTGAAGACAGCGTGAGTGAAGACAGTGTGAGTGAAGACAGCGTGAGTGAAGACAGTGTGAGTGAAGACAGTGTGAGTGAAGACAGTGTGAGTGAAGACAGCGTGAGTGAAGACAGCGTGAGTGAAGACAGCGTGAGTGAAGACAGCGTGAGTGAAGACAGCGTGAGTGAAGACAGCGTGAGTGAAGACAGTGTCATAGCTGGCTCATGCTATGGCAACGATTGGGAGACAGGAGACAGCGCAACAGTATAAGACACTGTATTTATTAACAAGTAGGCCTATACATACAACTTGGAGTACAACATAACGGATCCTATGAGGTGTGGAGTCAGCAATCAGTGGTGTGGTGGTGATGGATGTGTGGCACATGGTGTGGTGTGTGTGTGGATGGAAAGAATAAGGTAAACATAGTTCTATAAGGGCATGGAGGCAAGCAGGCAGTGGAGGCACAGACAGCAGGTCTGCCTCTTCTGGATCTCTCTGTGGGAATGGCAGGGGGATTGCTTTTATAGAGGCACCGGGCCCAGGTGCTCTCCAATGAGCAATCCAGATGGAATGGAATGCCCCACCCAGGCTCACCTACAGGGAGACAATTAGGCAGGTACTCCCTAACCACTTCACAGTCTGTGTATCTATATGTGTGGGGCATCACAGAGTGAAGACAGTGTGAGTGAAGACAGTGTGAGTGAAGACAGTGTGAGTGAAGACAGTGTGAGTGAAGACAGTGTGAGTGAAGACAGTGTGAATGAAGACAGCGTGAGTGAAGACAGTGTGAGTGAAGACAGTGTGAGTGAAGACAGTGTGAGTGAAGACAGTGTGAGTGAAGACAGTGTGAGTGAAGACAGTGTGAGTGAAGACAGTGTGAGTGAAGACAGCGTGAGTGAAGACAGTGTGAGTGAAGACAGTGTGAGTGAAGACAGTGTGAGTGAAGACAGTGTGAGTGAAGACAGCGTGAGTGAAGACAGTGTGAGTGAAGACAGTGTGAGTGAAGACAGTGTGAGTGAAGACAGCGTGAGTGAAGACAGCGTGAGTGAAGACAGCGTGAGTGAAGACAGTGTGAGTGAAGACAGTGTGAGTGAAGACAGTGTGAGTGAAGACAGTGTGAGTGAAGACAGCGTGAGTGAAGACAGTGTGCGTTCGGGATCCCTTTTTTATCTACTTCCCGACGCACGTGTCCGCTGTAGGTGATGTGCAGAAGGACCTTTTTCTTCTAGACTTATTTAAACAAATCAGATTCCAATCTGGACGTGCCACATACGTACAGATCTGATTCAGGCTGGATTTGGCTGCCAGTGTAAATGGGGTACCTTAGTGGTACCAGAACTGTACCGTACCAGCGGTCTTTAGCTAGTGGAGATGCGGTGACGTACGACATTGGATTTCTAAACAAATTTGTTCAACGCAAAATACTGTGTTGAAGACTTAGTTCAGGAGACTAAAAAAGCAATTCTCCTGAACGCTGCCTTCCTTCCTTCATGGCATGGAAAGGAGAGGAGAGGAGAGGAGAGGAGAGGAGAGGAGAGGAGAGGAGAGGAGAGGAGAGGAGAGGAGAGGAGAGGAGAGGAGAGGAGAGGAGGGCATTTGCATTTATTTCACCATGTAGTAAATGCTGCATTCGTGGTCTGGAGAGGGCAGTTGTTTTACAGACGGGTAAAAGGGGCAGGGGAGCTGAAGAAGCCCCTTTTGACGTCTATATGTGTGCACAACGTCCCTGCATGGTGACAGTCCTGATCAGCCTATGCCCACTCTAGTCTAAACCAAGGACTATTAAATGAGGACAGGAAGCGAAGACCGTACGGTGGACTCCATGTTGCTCCCTGGAAGGAAAGAAACATGAGTAGTTGAGACCAAGGGCAACATGGAGTCCCCCGCACGGTCTTCGCTTCCTAACCTCTTTCAATTAACCTTGCTCTAAACCACCTCGCTGCTTCCATCCCGTCCTCCTCCTCCTCCTCCTCCTCCTCCTCCTCCTCCTCCTCTGTCAGCATGAGAAGTTCAGCAGCCAGCTCCAACTAGTCCATAAGAAGGTGGTTCCCGATGAGGAGGCCTGTCGAGCAGCGGAGGTCAAGCCCTCAGAGCCGGCGCCGGCGGCGGCGGGACCAGCACCAGCACCAGCACCAGCACCGCCTGCAGCATGCGAGGGAGCCACGTCCGCCAAACCTCCTCCTCCTGAGACCTGCCAGGGAGAGGACAGGATGGCAGGTGAGAGTTATAGGCTAGATAGCAGCAGTGGTTTCCTAATCCTTTTTAGCCTGTCTGTCACCCAATAGAGAGATTAGACATTCGCCCCCCCCCCCCCCCGCCTCCGGGACCCAAACTATAGTGAAAATAGCATTATCTACAACGCACGCATACGCATCGATTTGCGGCGCATCGTCAGCGTGTAGATTCATTGGCTATTTTCGCTACTTCGTAAACATTTTGGTTTTCTACAACCCTACACACACACACACACGCATGCATGCATGCACGCAGACACACACACAGAGACGTGGCACATTTATAGTAGGATATCAGATTTTTTCCCCCCCACTGGTTTGGGTTCATCGTTTCTGCTTGAGAGAGACCAGATTGAGGTAGGAGAAGGGAGGCCTGGCCTGAAACCTATGTTTCCATGTCAGTCGTTCTCAAACATTTTCATGTCAAGGACTCCCAAAAATAAATGTAATTGGCCGCCGACCCCCATCTGAAAATATGTTGTTCCAGTGACCCCCCCCCCAGAAGCAAAGCTTTGAGTTAAAATCGTTCGCTCTGAAAGAATATATATTTTCAAAGATTTGTGCCACATTTTCAAGATTTTTCAAAAATAGCAGACCTACAAGCTTGTAGCGGTGCCGCGCTATGAGCTTGTAGATCTGCTATTTTTCAATAGCTAAAGAATAACATAATGCCTAAAAACACCAAAACGGGTTAATGTGTTGTTGTTCCAATGAAGTGATGTGTAAACTCATCCTCTCGTGACCTTTCATTGAAGTGATGTGTAAACTCATCCTCTTGTGACCTTTCAATGAAGTGATGTGTAAACTCATCCTCTCGTGACCTTTCAATGAAGTGATGTGTAAACTCATCCTCTCGTGACCTTTCAATGAAGTGATGTGTAAACTCATCCTCTCGTGACCTTTCCGCCAGGAGGAGATTTATCGGCGGCGCACCGTGGAACTCCGCTGTACGGCCAGCCTGCCTGGTGGGGCGACGGAGACGGCAGGGAGCAGCATTCTGGACGGACCTCGGACAGGAAGCAGGAGAAAACGGAGACAGGTACAGGATACAGGACCCGCGCTCCGTGGGTCCCCGAGTACCCACCAGACGCAACAACAACTATACGTAGAAAGGTGCATTAAGGGCCTTTCTCGGCCCTCTCCCACAAGGAGTAGCTAACGGCAGGGCTGACTGGGACAAAGGAGTAGCTAACGGCAGGGCTGACTGGGACAAAGGAGTAGCTAACGGCAGGGCTGACTGGGACAAAGGAGTAGCTAACGGCAGGGCTGACTGGGACAAAGGAGTAGCTAACGGCAGGGCTGACTGGGACAAAGGAGTAGCTAACGGCAGGGCTGACTGGGACAAAAGGAGTAGCTAACGGCAGGGCTGACTGGGACAAAAGGAGTAGCTAACGGCAGGGCTGACTGGGACAAAGGAGTAGCTAACGGCAGGGCTGACTGGGACAAAGGAGTAGCTAACGGCAGGGCTGACTGGGACAAAAGGAGTAGCTAACGGCAGGGCTGACTGGGACAAAGGAGTAGCTAACGGCAGGGCTGACTGGGACAAAGGAGTAGCTAACGGCAGGGCTGACTGGGACAAAAGGAGTAGCTAACGGCAGGGCTGACTGGGACAAAAGGAGTAGCTAACGGCAGGGCTGACTGGGACAAAAGGAGTAGCTAACGGCAGGGCTGACTGGGACAAAAGGAGTAGCTAACGGCAGGGCTGACTGGGACAAAAGGAGTAGCTAACGGCAGGGCTGACTGGGACAAAAGGAGTAGCTAACGGCAGGGCTGACTGGGACAAAAGGAGTAGCTAACGGCAGGGCTGACTGGGACAAAAGGAGTAGCTAACGGCAGGGCTGACTGGGACAAAAGGAGTAGCTAACGGCAGGGCTGACTGGGACAAAAGGAGTAGCTAACGGCAGGGCTGACTGGGACAAAAGGAGTAGCTAAAGGAGTAGCTAACGGCAGGGCTGACTGGGACAAAAGGAGTAGCTAACGGCAGGGCTGACTGGGACAAAAGGAGTAGCTAAAGGAGTAGCTAACGGCAGGGCTGACTGGGACAAAAGGAGTAGCTAACGGCAGGGCTGACTGGGACAAAAGGAGTAGCTAACGGCAGGGCTGACTGGGACAAAAAGGAGTAGCTAACGGCAGGGCTGACTGGGACAAAAGGAGTAGCTAACGGCAGGGCTGACTGGGACAAAAGGAGTAGCTAACGGCAGGGCTGACTGGGACAAAAGGAGTAGCTAACAGCAGGGCTGACTGGGACAAAAGGAGTAGCTAACGGCAGGGCTGACTGGGACAAAAGGAGTAGCTAACGGCAGGGCTGACTGGGACAAGGAGTAGCTAACGGCAGGGCTGACTGGGACAAAAGGAGTAGCTAACGGCAGGGCTGACTGGGACAAGGAGTAGCTAACGGCAGGGCTGACTGGGACAAGGAGTAGCTAACGGCAGGGCTGACTGGGACAAAAGGAGTAGCTAACGGCAGGGCTGACTGGGACAAGGAGTAGCTAACGGCAGGGCTGACTGGGACAAGGAGTAGCTAACGGCAGGGCTGACTGGGACAAGGAGTAGCTAACGGCAGGGCTGACTGGGACAAGGAGTAGCTAACGGCAGGGCTGACTGGGACAAGGAGTAGCTAACGGCAGGGCTGACTGGGACAAGGAGTAGCTAACGGCAGGGCTGACTGGGACAAGGAGTAGCTAACGGCAGGGCTGACTGGGACAAGGAGTAGCTAACGGCAGGGCTGACTGGGACAAAAGGAGTAGCTAACGGCAGGGCTGACTGGGACAAAAGGAGTAGCTAACGGCAGGGCTGACTGGGACAAAAAGGAGTAGCTAACGGCAGGGCTGACTGGGACAAAAGGAGTAGCTAACGGCAGGGCTGACTGGGACAAAAGGAGTAGCTAACGGCAGGGCTGACTGGGACAAAAGGAGTAGCTAACGGCAGGGCTGACTGGGACAAAAGGAGTAGCTAACGGCAGGGCTGACTGGGACAAAAGGAGTAGCTAACGGCAGGGCTGACTGGGACAAACATTCGGCCCGGTCATTTTCGCGTGAATTTGGCCCAGACCGGCCTGCCACAACCAGCGCGCAGATAGCAGAAACTCTACCGCCCACTCTGTCGAGGCACACACAAACAAACAATCCCTAATACCACCACTTTTACAGAACAACATAAATGAGACAAACCAACACAACCCTTTGTAGAGGGTTTATTTGTCACTCACTGATACAGGTACAGTGAAATTATCATGATTTTTTTTTTTTACATGGCGGCCCCCTACGGTCGCGGCCCCCTACGGTCGCGGCCCCCTACGGTCGCGGCCCCCTACGGTCGCGGCCCCCTACGGTCGCGGCCCACCGGGAATATGCCCGGTACGTCCTGTGGCCAGTCCAGCCCTAACGGGCAATTATGAGAACTGTATTTTGCCCATAAACCTCAAGTTTAGCAGCATATACAGTTAATATACGGTAATATACAGGTGTGATGGTACAATTCGGGAGTTTACCGGAGTTTGTTGGAAAGTTTAACGGGAGTTTCCTGTAATATACACATCCGTATTCCATGCTTTTTGCGCAGTGTATATTGTGTTTAGGATCCAAGATGGCCGCAGCACCAGGAGGGGGTGGGGCGGAGGTGAGCGGGCGGGCTCGACATATGCCCTTACTGGGCTGCATTCAAGACACTTGCCTTGTGTCTGACACCTGACTTGTGTCTGAACACAGCTTTGATGGATGTTTTCCTCCCCCCCCCCCATCAAACAAAATGTTTGGTCAAACCATATGGGCTTCCATTGGGAATGCATTGGAGCGGCCATTAAACACAGACACAAGACAGGTGTCTTGAATGTGTGAACGCAGCACAGTAAGGGCGTATGTCAACCCCACCCGCTCCTGGTGCTGCGGCCATCTTGGAAACTAAACACAATATAAACAATTGGAGAGGGGGTGGGTTGCACATTCCCTCTGGATCCGGGTTTTTTTTCGACCAATGACAAAGCTTCTAGGAACATCTTTGAATGCAGATTGCGGCCCCTAGATGTGTCTCAGAGACTAACATTGTTTTTGAGAGTGTTTTACCCATCGCTGGCTGTCTGAATACCAAAAAAATAAAAAATAAAAAGGTCATTACAATTTTGGCATATTATTGCTTATACGCTTTAACTCTCAAATTCAATTAGTAAACTTTGATACTTTTTCAATAGTAATAGTATTTGTGAAGTTGTTACCCTACAGCACGGGTTCCCAAAGTGGGGTCCGGGGACCCCTAGGGGTACTTGAGAGCTCAATTAGAGATATAAGGAACCAAATGGATCCTTATGGGTCTGTAACTCAGAGAGTGTACAAATGGAACCAAATGGACCCTTATGGGTCTGTAACTCAGAGAGTGTACAAATGGAACCAAATGGACCCTAACGGGTCCATTTGGTTCCATTTGTACACTCTCAGAGTTAAATTAACAGTGGTTTTACAATATAAATTGGGGTACCAGAGATAGAAATGCCATTAAATCGGGGGTCCGTAGCATAATGCGCGTGAATTTGGGGGTCCATGAAATTAACATGTTTCGGAATCACTGCTAGAGCCGTAAAAATCCTCCCTTATCACTGGGGTCACTGGCATATGTTTTCAAATGGGGGGTCCGTGGCCTAATAAATGTTGATTTGGGGGTCCTGGACACGAAAAGGGAACCACTGCCCTACAGTACAAACTGTACAGTACGGTACGTCTTCACGTTCATATCTACAGATAACAAAGACGCCAAGAAGAGTGCTGCCGACGCCCCAATGAGTGGCCCCCTGCCGCCACTAGGGGTCTCCAGCGAGGAGCCCAGCTACTTCGAGATCCCCACCAAAGACCCCCTGGGGGAGGCCCCGTCCCGAGACACTGAGGCAGGCTCCGCCTCCGAGCCCGCCCACGGACACGCCTCCTTCACCATCGATTTCGACCCCACCGGGGCGTCGGGTAGGTAGCCAATTAGGTAGTACGTAAAAAAAAGTGAGTGGTGCTGTACTGTACTGTACTGTACTGTACTGTACTGTACTGTACTGTACTGTACTGTACTGTACTGTACTGTACTGTACTGTACTGTACTGTACTGTACAAGCTCTCCTCATTGGCCTCTGTCTGTGTTTTAGGCTGCACAACAGTGACACTTGGTGGTGACAAAATGCTAATTCCGTGCTCGGACACAGGGACGGACACATAGCTGTGTGAGTGGTTGCACCACTCAAAAAGTCCATTAATAATTAGTGTCACAGAAAAGGTGTAGGCTGAGGCCGAGGCTACTCCTGCTCGAGATATGTTTCACTAAATATTTCACTGTTACACCTATGACTCAGCAATAATAGATGTCTTAAGGGCCTTTCAAACGTGAAGCGAGGAACGCAGGCTCTGTCGCCTGGATCAACAACAGGTCTCCTCCAGGTCTGGATCAACACAGGTCTCCTCCAGGTCTGGATCAACACAGGTCTCCTCCAGGTCTGGATCAACACAGGTCTCATCCAGGTCTGGATCAACGACAGGTCTCCTCCAGGTCTGGATCAACAACAGGTCTCCTCCAGGTCTGGATCAACAACAGGTCTCCTCCAGGTCTGGATCAACAACAGGTCTCCTCCAGGTCTGGATCAACAACAGGTCTCCTCCAGGTCTGGATCAACAACAGGTCTCCTCCAGGTCTGGATCAACAACAGGTCTCCTCCAGGTCTGGATCAACAACAGGTCTCCTCCAGGTCTGGATCAACAACAGGTCTCCTCCAGGTCTGGATCAACCACAGGTCTCCTCCAGGTCTGGATCAACGACAGGTCTCCTCCAGGTCTGGATCAACGACAGGTCTCCTCCAGGTCTGGATCAACCACAGGTCTCCTCCAGGTCTGGATCAACGACAGGTCTCCTCCAGGTCTGGATCAACCACAGGTCTCCTCCAGGTCTGGATCAACCACAGGTCTCCTCCAGGTCTGGATCAACCACAGGTCTCCTCCAGGTCTGGATCAAAGACAGGTCTCCTCCAGGTCTGGATCAACCACAGGTCTCCTCCAGGTCTGGATCAACAACAGATCTCCTCCAGGTCTGGATCAAAGACAGGTCTCCTCCAGGTCTGGATCAACAACAGGTCTCCTCCAGGTCTGGATCAACAACAGGTCTCCTCCAGGTCTGGATCAACAACAGGTCTCCTCCAGGTCTGGATCAACAACAGGTCTCCTCCAGGTCTGGATCAACCACAGGTCTCCTCCAGGTCTGGATCAACGACAGGTCTCCTCCAGGTCTGGATCAACGACAGGTCTCCTCCAGGTCTGGATGAACCACAGGTCTCCTCCAGGTCTGGATCAACGACAGGTCTCCTCCAGGTCTGGATCAACGACAGGTCTCCTCCAGGTCTGCATCAACCACAGGTCTCCTCCAGGTCTGGATCAACGACAGGTCTCCTCCAGGTCTAGATCAACGACAGGTCTCCTCCAGGTCTGGATCAACCACAGGTCTCCTCCAGGTCTGGATCAACCACAGGTCTCCTCCAGGTCTGGATCAACCACAGGTCTCCTCCAGGTCTGGATCAACACAGGTCTCCTCCAGGTCTGGATCAACCACAGGTCTCCTCCAGGTCTGGATCAACGACAAGTCTCCTCCAGGTCTGGATCAACCACAGGTCTCCTCCAGGTCTGGATCAACGACAGGTCTCCTCCAGGTCTGGATCAACGACAGGTCTCCTCCAGGTCTGGATCAACCACAGGTCTCCTCCAGGTCTGGATCAACGACAGGTCTCCTCCAGGTCTGGATCAACCACAGGTCTCCTCCAGGTCTGGATCAACCACAGGTCTCCTCCAGGTCTGGATCAACGACAGGTCTCCTCCAGGTCTGGATCAACACAGGTCTCCTCCAGGTCTGGATCAACACAGGTCTCCTCCAGGTCTGGATCAACGACAGGTCTCCTCCAGGTCTGGATCAACGACAGGTCTCCTCCAGGTCTGGATCAACACAGGTCTCCTCCAGGTCTAGATCAACAACAGGTCTCCTCCAGGTCTGGATCAACAACAGGTCTCCTCCAGGCCTGGATCAACCACAGGTCTCCTCCAGGTCTGGATCAACGACAGGTCTCCTCCAGGTCTGGATCAACGACAGGTCTCCTCCAGGTCTGGATCAACGACAGGTCTCCTCCAGGTCTGGATCAACGACAGGTCTCCTCCAGGTCTGGATCAACGACAGGTCTCCTCCAGGTCTGGATCAACGACAGGTCTCCTCCAGGTCTGGATCAACGACAGGTCTCCTCCAGGTCTGGATCAACGACAGGTCTTCTCCAGGTCTGCTCAAGAGGGGGCGCGACAACGCAAGCATAAAAACAAAAAGCTAAACAGAATCCAGGTCTGGTGAGTCGCGGGGGGCGTGTGCACGTAACAAGCACGCGCGCAACAAATTCACCGCACTCACGTAAATACGCTTGCGTTGTCGCACCGCGACTTCTCCACCAAGTGCTCTAAAAATGAACTATAGGCGCGTTATATCGCTTCACGTTTGAAAGGCCCTTTAGACATCATATTAAAGGAGCATTCAGTGATTTGGGTGATTTGGAAAAAAACCCGGTCCACCCGGTAACAAGATGTGCACATGCACACGCTCTACAGTGGGGGAAGTACAACAGACCAACAGCACGTGCACCAATGCCCGCCCCACTCGATCATGATTGGAGGAAGGCCCCTCTCATCCTGATTGGATGAAGGCTTTGCCACCCAAAGCCCAAACCGAAACTAGGGTTTTTTGACCCCAGGGGCTCACTGGGGACAGGGAGGAACTCCTTATATGGTCAGCACACTTTATAGTAGGGCGGATTATCCAAAAAATAAGAAAAAATAAGTGATATTTGAATTAAGTGAAATCACTGAATATACCTTTAAGTTAACTTTATCTACTTTGTCAGGTAAAGCGAGCGCCAAGGACCGCGCAGCGGTGAAGGCGGGGCCGGAGACCAGGCCACGCCCCAAGAGGGGCGTGGGGGAGGAGATGAGCCCCCTCCAGACGGCCATGGTGGCCGCGGAGGTCAAGGTCGCCGATTGGCTAGCGCAGAACGAGCTGCCGCTGGCTCTTAAAGAGACGGTCGCCGTCGCCGAGGACGACGGGGAGAGCGTGAAGAGTGACCTGCCCGTCCAGCTGAGGAGTCTCAAAGGTGTGTGTGCGTGTGCGTGTGCGTGTGCGTGTGCGTGTGTGTGTGCGTGCGTGTGTGTGACTTATACTGGATCTCTTGTCCACTAGTCCCCTTCCTAAAATTTTTGTCTAGTTTTTATTTGTTGACGAAATTGTCAATATATTTAGTCTTAGTTTTAGTCATCAAAGCTTAGTTTTGATTTAGTTCCCATTTAGTTTTTGCCAGTGGCAAAAGGTAGTCGACGAACATTTTTTCACTGGCGTGCGTGCGTGCGTGCGTGCGTGCGTGCGTGCGTGCGTGCGTGCGTGCGTGCGTGCGTGCGTGCGTGCGTGCATGCACTGCTTCATCCCATCACCATTGACGGGTTAACTCGTCATGTCAGGGTTTTCATTGATTACGATAGATGGCGCTCTTCATTGATTACGATAGATGGCGCTCTTCATTGATTACGATAGATGGCGCTCTTCATTGATTACGATAGATGGCGCTCTTCATTGATTACGATAGATGGCGCTCTTCATTGATTACGATAGATGGCGCTCTTCATTGATTACGATAGATGGCGCTCTTCACCAAAGTACGCATGGCTCTAGGCCGCTAGGAGACCGACAAAAACAACGGAAACTAGAAAAAGTGCCCTTCTGGGCACAGGTCTCCACCAGGAGGATAGGACTGTGTGAGATGTTTGGCAAAATGTTTAGGAGTAATATAAACATGTTTGTTTGTTTTAGTTTTTTGCAACAATTTTCTTCATTTTGTTGAGGAAATGCAGAGCCACTCATAGCATCTCTGAGGATAGAATTATGGATGAGCAGGACATATCCAGCATTTTGAACGAAACGGGCCACTCCTGAAAACGTTGGAAGGCAATCTTAGCCAATCTGTGTAGAATCTGAGAAATCCAACAGACTCGTCTTGATCACATGACTACAGAGATCATGTGGACCAATTTGCGTGAGATTTGGATGAAATCTGTGCGACTAACATAAGCAATGTGTTTTGCAGAAATCGGCCTCATGGTGGCGCTATAACCGGCAGATGTGGAGGGATGCAGGGACAATGTTTTTCCATGGCCTCTAGGGAGTGCGCGTACATAAGTTGTATACAGATCAATGCAGTTATAGCTAAAAACCGGAATTGGCCTGTTATAGCGCCACCGTGAGGCTGATTTGGGGAAAAGAATTGTGGCATGTCGTCCTCGGCCTAGTGGAAATGTGCGTGTATAATTTCACAGAAATTGCACACTGTTTGTGATTTGTGGCATTTTGTTCGAAACGGACCAATCGTGTGAGCTTTGGAAGCCAATCTTAGCCAATCAGGATGGAAGATGGGAAATGGTGCTGCTCCGTGTTGATCACATGACTATGGAGATAGTGTATACCGAATTGTGTGATGTATGGATAAAATGTGTACGAGTAATCTACATAAATGTGTTTTTCCTAAATCGGCCTCATGGTGGCGCTATAACAGGCCGTTGAGGAATATGTGGGGCAGAGGTTCGTCGTTGGCATCCAGGGAGTGTGTGTGCAAAGTTTGGCATGGATCGGGCCAACGGTGCCGGAGATTAGCTGATAATGGACGGACGGAAGGACGGACGGACGGACGGACGGAAGGAAGGACACACACACGGACGGAGTGCAAAACATACTCTCTCCCCATGCCTTCGGCCTGGTGGAGACAATGAACCGGAAGTGAAAAGTCTGCCTTAATGTAAATAAATTTGCATTTAGAAATGCATTCATCTTGGATTCTCTTCCTAGATTTAGTTTTTGGTCAAAACAAAGCTTTATTACTTACTTACTTTTTTTTAGGCAGTAAACATGAGGACGGCACCCAGAGCGACTCGGAGAACACGCTGGGCGACCAGCGGCGGACGGCAGCGCTGGAGGAGCGCTCTCCTCGCGGGGGGATGTGGGGGAGCCCGGGCGGCGCCAAGATGATCCGAGAGGGCCGTGCCAACGTGCCCGACGGGCTCTTCGCGGAGGAGGACAGCCCTGCACGGCGCCACAGGTCCTCCGGCACCAAGGTGGGTCACTAGATGACATGGTATCACCTCCCTCCCAAGGTGGGTGACTAGATGACATGGTATCACCTCCAGGCCCCAAGGTGGGTGACTAGATGACATAGTATCACCTCCAGGCCCCAAGGTGGGTGACTAGATGACATGGTATCACCTCCAGGCCCCAAGGTGGGTGACTAGATGACATGGTATCACCTCCCTCCCAAGGTGGGTGACTAGATGACATGGTATCACCTCCCTCCCAAGGTGGGTGACTAGATGACATGGTATCACCTCCCTCCCAAGGTGGGTGACTAGATGACATGGTATCACCTCCAGGCCCCAAGGTGGGTGACTAGATGACATGGTATCACCTCCCTCCCAAGGTGGGTGACTAGATGACATGGTATCACCTCCAGGCCCCAAGGTGGGTGACTAGATGACATGGTATCACCTCTAGGCCCCAAGGTGGGTGACTAGATGACATGGTATCACCTCCCTCCCAAGGTGGGTGACTAGATGACATGGTATCACCTCCAGGCCCCAAGGTGGGTGACTAGATGACATGGTATCACCTCCAGGCCCCAAGGTGGGTGACTAGATGACATGGTATCACCTCCAGGCCCCAAGGTGGGTGACTAGATTACATGGTATCACCTCCCTCCCAAGGTGGGTGACTAGATGACATGGTATCACCTCCAGGCCCCAAGGTGGGTGACTAGATGACATGGTATCACCTCCCTCCCAAGGTGGGTGACTAGATGACATGGTATCACCTCCCTCCCAAGGTGGGTGACTAGATGACATGGTATCACCTCCAGGCCCCAAGGTGGGTGACTAGATGACATGGTATCACCTCCCTCCCAAGGTGGGTGACTAGATGACATGGTATCACCTCCAGGCCCCAAGGTGGGTGACTAGATGACATGGTATCACCTCCCTCCCAAGGTGGGTGACTAGATGACATGGTATCACCTCCCTCCCAAGGTGGGTGACTAGATGACATGGTATCACCTCCAGGCCCCAAGGTGGGTGACTAAATGACATGGTATCACCTCCCTCCCAAGGTGGGTGACTAGAAAGATGATAGGCATTCCTACCTTATGGGTTTTCTAGAGTTTTCTTTGTCTAAATGTATGTATTTTGAGCCTATTAATGTTTTTAGTTCAATGATTGTTTTAAAAACGCTGTTGACAATGAAGGGAACAATTACGTCATCTTGTCCCTTTAACGCAAACATTAAATGCCATTTTTGTTTTGTCACCGTTTGTTTTACATCACCATTACATCACCTAATAAACATGAGTTAGACTTTAATATATTAGCGTTTTCAATAACGGTTTGGCTAAAAGCTACGGTGACACACAGATGCGTACCAGGCACAACAGATATTCTTCTCAAGTTCTCTCAGAGGGCAGGAGAACATGAGCAACATGAGCAGAGGGGAAGAACATTTTCTGTTGTGCAAATCAAATAAAATCAAATCTATGACAACAAATATATGTTCAAACAACGGACATATAAGCAATGAGATTAACTCAATATTTCTTTGTATCAAAGCACTCCAATGCTGACCTAAACCAAATTAACTGTATCTTAATGCTGACCTCTGGTGGTGACAATGATATTTAACGGAACAAAATGATCCATCCTGTTGCTACTTTGCTTGTCTAGTTTGTTTTTCCCCTTCTGTTCTTTTCTCTGTTAATTACCTTGTATTGACTGTATACGTGGAGGACCATCTCGAAAGCGAGATATTGTATCTCAAGTCAAGGGGTATTCCAAATAAAGAATTTCAATCATCAAGGTGGCGGCATCGGGGGGAGGAGGAGGAGGGGCCGCGGGGGAGAGGCGTCCGGGCGCGGCGCCCTATCAGCAGACAGGCCGAGACGCAGCAGCCTATCAGCAGACGGGCCGAGACGCAGCAGCCTATCAGCAGACGGGCCGAGACGCAGCAGCCTATCAGCAGACGGGCCGAGACGCAGCAGCCTATCAGCAGACGGGCCGAGACGCAGCAGCCTATCAGCAGACGGGCCGAGACGCAGCAGCCTATCAGCAGACGGGCCGAGACGCAGCAGCCTATCAGCAGACGGGCCGAGACGCAGCAGCCTATCAGCAGACGGGCCGAGACGCGGCAGCCTATCAGCAGACAGGCCGAGACGCAGCAGCCTATCAGCAGACGTCCCGAGACGACGGCTACCTCCAGGGAGACGACCACAGCGACCGAGGGACGTACACCATCGAGGTGGAGAACGGAGATCACGAGGAGGAGGAGGCCAGGAGGATGATCGACAAGGTGGGACGACCGAGTTGGCACAGAAAGCAACATTCGTAATGATTTATTACTCTTTTAATGACAGAATAACGACGGCCGTGGGTCAGTGGGTCCATCATGCGTTTGTGTGGTGCATTGCAGGTGTTTGGTGTGGAGGAGCAGCAGTCCGTGCCCGTGTCCAGGGTGGGGGGCGCTGGGGACCCCCACAGACACAGGCTGACCACCCAGAGGTCGGCCACGGGAGACAAGAGCAAGCCTGGACGCATGGACACAGAGGTGGGTACCAAACCAAGCTTGGACACATGGACACAGAGGTGGGTACCAGACCAAGCTTGGACACATGGACACAGAGGTGGGTACCAAACCAAGCTTGGGCGCATGGACACAGAGGTGGGTACCAGACGCTACACAGAGAGCAAGCCTGGACGCATATGGACACATTTATGCATATATGCCCTCATTTATCAATCAAGTGTAAAATCTGACTCAAATTCGAGCCTAGGTTTTGTAGTACACTCACGTCGGCATGACATTTATGAAGTGATCCCAAACAGCTGATCCTTCCTTAATTTCGTTCTGACTTTAATTAATGTGACGGCTGAAATCAAGCCTCGCCCTCGTTTTTGCGACATGAACAACTGCAATATGACCAAACAACGTATGGAAACCATAGTTACATGATGGAAAAAGCCAATACAAAATGTTTCCACCACTTGCCTTGAACAACAGCTGCTTTTAAATGACCAGAGGTTGTTGCTGTGGGTGCTGCCCCGTGCAGGTGCTTCCTGAGGAGCTGGTGGTGGGGGGTCCCCGCTGGGTGTCTCAGTGGGCCACGCTGGCTGCCAGTCACATCAGGACCGACCCGGAGGGATCCGGACCAGAGAGCCACGTCTACATGACCGAAGACAGAGGTACTGTCTCTGATAGTCTGTTGGCCCCAGAGGTACTGTCTGTCTCTGATAGCCTGCTGTACTGGCCCCAGAGGTACTGTCTGTCTCTGATAGTCTGTTGGCCCCCAGAGGTACTGTCTCTGATAGTCTGTTGGCCCCAGAGGTACTGTCTCTGATAGCCTGCTGTACTGGCCCCAGAAGTACTGTCTGTCTCTGATAGCCTGCTGTACTGGCCCCAGAGGTACTGTCTGTCTCTGATAGTCTGTTGGCCCCAGAGGTACTGTCTCTGATAGTCTGTTGGCCCCAGAGGTACTGTCTGTCTCTGATAGTCTGTTGGACCCCAGAGGTAATGTCTGTCTCTGATAGTCTGTTGGCCCCAGAGGTACTGTCTGTCTCTGATAGTCTGTTGGACCCAGAGGTACTGTCTCTGATAGTCTGTTGGCCCCAGATGTACTGTCTGTCTCTGATAGTCTGTTGGCCCCAGAGGTACTGTCTGTCTCTGATAGTCTGTTGGCCCCAGAGGTACTGTCTGTCTCTGATAGTCTGTTGGCCCCAGAGGTAATGTCTGTCTCTGATAGTCTGTTGGCCCCAGAGGTACTGTCTGTCTCTGATAGTCTGTTGGCCCCAGAGGTACTGTCTGTCTCTGATAGTCTGTTGGCCCCAGAGGTACTGTCTCTGATAGTCTGTTGGCCCCAGAGGTACTGTCTGTCTCTGATAGTCTGTTGGCCCCCAGAGGTACTGTCTGTCTCTGATAGCCTGCTGTACTGGCCCCAGAGGTACTGTCTGTCTCTGATAGTCTGTTGGCCCCCAGAGGTACTGTCTCTGATAGTCTGTTGGCCCCAGAGGTACTGTCTCTGATAGCCTGCTGTACTGGCCCCAGAAGTACTGTCTGTCTCTGATAGCCTGCTGTACTGGCCCCAGAGGTACTGTCTGTCTCTGATAGTCTGTTGGCCCCAGAGGTACTGTCTCTGATAGTCTGTTGGCCCCAGAGGTGCTGTCTGTCTCTGATAGTCTGTTGGACCCCAGAGGTACTGTCTGTCTCTGATAGTCTGTTGGCCCCAGAGGTACTGTCTGTCTCTGATAGTCTGTTGGCCCCAGAGGTACTGTCTCTGATAGTCTGTTGGCCCCAGAGGGACTGTCTGTCTCTGATAGTCTGTTGGCCCCAGAGGTACTGTCTGTCTCTGATAGTCTGTTGGCCCCAGAGGTACTGTCTGTCTCTGATAGTCTGTTGGCCCCAGAGGTACTGTCTGTCTCTGATAGCCTGTTGGCCCCAGAGGTACTGTCTGTCTCTGATAGTCTGTTGGCCCCAGAGGTACTGTCTGTCTCTGATAGTCTGTTGGCCCCAGAGGTACTGTCTGTCTCTGATAGTCTGTTGGCCCCAGAGGTACTGTCTGTCTCTGATAGTCTGTTGGCCCCAGAGGTACTGTCTGTCTCTGATAGTCTGTTGGCCCCAGAGGTACTGTCTGTCTCTGATAGTCTGTTGGCCCCAGAGGTACTGTCTGTCTCTGATAGTCTGTTGGCCCCAGAGGTACTGTCTGTCTCTGATAGTCTGTTGGCCCCAGAGGTACTGTCTGTCTCTGATAGTCTGTTGGCCCCAGAGGTACTGTCTCTGATAGTCTGTTGGCCCCAGAGGTACTGTCTCTGATAGTCTGCTGTACTGGCCCCAGAGGTACTGTCTGTCTCTGATAGCCTGCTGGCCCCAGCCAGTGTATACTTTCTGGCAGAGAGCTTGGCGGGTGCTTGTAATACTTACATTTTCTTTTATAAATTAACATATAAAAACATCAAAGAAATTCCAAAATATGTAATGATAATTAATCACGGCCTGAAAAGGTTGAGGAAGTAAACTATGGAGAATCATCATCCACTCGTCTCTCCCGTCTCCATTTCAGCTGAGATCAGCGAGTCCAGTTACTCCGCCTCGTCCGGCTACACCGACCACCGCAAGAGGAGGACCCTTCCCCAGCTGCCTGGCGAGGAGCACGCCCCGGGGAGGAGGAGGGGAACGACGGGCGGCGGCGGCACGGGGGAGGAGCACGCCCCGGGGAGGAGGAGGGGGCCGACGGGCGGCGGGGAGGAGCACGCCCCGGGGAGGAGGAGGGGGCCGACGGGCGGCGGCGGCACTGGGGAGAAACAAGACACAGAGCTGCAGGAGAAGGAGAGCCATCAGGTGAAACCAGTGGTGGAAAAAGTACTCAATTGTTTTACTTAAGTAAAAGTATACCAATACTGCAATTTAGAACTACTTCGTTACAAGTAAAAGTACGGAATTGAAAATGTACTTGAGTAAAAGTACAAAAGTATCGGCATCAAAATGTACTTAAAGTACTAAAAGTAAAAGTATTCATATTGCAGAATGTCCCATTTCACAAGTTCAAAATGTGTACAAAATCTTTTGAAATTAGCCGATCTACAAGCTCTCAATGCGTCGCGTTGCGATGCATTGAGAGCTTGTAGATCGGCTATTTTCAAATGGCCGAAATGTATACGGTTGAATTGGTTAATGTATGTTTTCTAATAAAAATTGAAATCGTCAAAGTAACTAAAGTTTTAAAATAATTGTAGTGGAGTAAAAGTACAAATTGTGGCTCTGAGACGTAGTGGAGTAGAAGTAAAAGTATTGGAAATTGGAAATACTCAAGTAAAGTACAGTACTTAAGTACTTAAGTACAGTACTTAAGTACTTAAGTACAGTACTTAAGTAAAAGTACCTGGACAACACTCCACACGTCCCAAACTCTTCTCCCTTCTCTAAAACACCCTGGAAAACGCTCCACACATCCCAGACTCTTCTCCCCTCTCTAAAACACCCTGGACAACGCTCCACACGTCCCAGACTCTTCTCCCTTCTCTAAAACACCCTGGACAACGCTCCACGCGTCCCAAACTCTTCTCCCTTCTCTAAAACACCCTGGACAACGCTCCACACGTCCCAGACTCTTCTCCCTTCTCTAAAACACCCTGGAAAACGCTCCACACATCCCAGACTCTTCTCCCCTCTCTAAAACACCCTGGACAACGCTCCATGCGTCCCAAACTCTTCTCCCTTCTCTAAAACACCCTGGACAACGCTCCACACGTCCCAAACTCTTCTCCCTTCTCTAAAACACCCTGGACAACGCTCCACACGTCCCAAACTCTTCTCCCTTCTCTAAAACACCCTGGACAACGCTCCACACGTCCCAGACTCTTCTCCCTTCTCTAAAACACCCTGGACAACGCTCCACACGTCCCAGACTCTTCTCCCTTCTCTAAAACACCCTGGACAACGCTCCACACGTCCCAAACTCTTCTCCCTTCTCTAAAACACCCTGGACAACGCTCCACACGTCCCAGACTCTTCTCCCTTCTCTAAAACACCCTGGACAACGCTCCACACGTCCCAGACTCTTCTCCCTTCTCTAAAACACCCTGGACAACGCTCCACACGTCCCAAACTCTTCTCCCTTCTCTAAAACACCCTGGACAACACTCCACACATCCCAAACTCTTCTCCCTCCTGGCTCCAAAACTATGGAATGCACTTCCCATTACAATCAGAACTGCAGCATCACTCCCAATCTTCCGCCGTAGTCTGAAAGACACACCTCTTCAGACTCCATCATGGCCCGTAGCACTTGCCCTAGCCCCTACGACGTATGCAAAGGCCCAACTTATGTAACTTAGATAGCATTTAATGCAGAGTTTCATAATATAGCCTAATATATTCCACTGTTACGTTCTTAGCTTACGTATGATTCATGATAACAATTATTTATGTATGTGATGTATTCTGGATTAAGAGCGTCTGATAAATGCCTACATTGTAAATTGTAGGTGAAGATGAGCAGGGAGAAGAACAGACCTGCGGGAGGCCATCGCGGCGGAAGCCCCAAGCGCTCGTCCCCTGCCAAGTCGCTGGACAGCGGCGGAGGAGGGGGAGGAGGAGGGAGGGCCGGCCAGCCGGGTGGCGGCGTGGTGACCAGGCTCCCGCCTCGACCGCTGAGCAGCGCTGAACAGAGGAGGCTGGAGGAGGCGCGGAGGAGGAGGAAGAAGGAGGAGGAGGAGGAGGAGAAGGGGTCCATGAAGGTGGACAACAACGGGAAGCCCCTGCTGAGGCAGGAGAGTTTCACCGTGGAGAGAGCCAGTGGCTCCGGCGGCGTGCCCATCGAGCTCATACCACGCATCGACGGGCACGGCAGCAGCAGAATGCACTCCAGGTACAGGGGTGGCCACGTCTCTGTGTGTGTGGTTGTAATGCACGTAACTCGAGAACCGTTCGCCCCACCGACTTCATATTCGACACACGCGTTTCACACCCCCACAGGGAGTGCAGTGCCAGGTATCGAGTCGGTCAGACCCACGGTTCTCCAGAACCACCACAAAAGGTTCTGGTCAGGCTCTGCCAGTGGGCCTAATCAGCCTAAATCCCCTCACCTTAATTTCCAGTCTCTGCCTCAGCCAATTGATTTCCATGGCAACCCCACACCTGACAATTGATTAGCCTACTTAACCACAGTCACAGTCAGTCAGTTTGCCCTCTTCACACACAGGCAGATACAGAGATCTCCATGTGGGACACAGACAGACAGACAGATACAGAGATCTCCATGTGGGACACAGACAGACAGACAGATACAGAGATCTCCATGTGGGACACAGACAGACAGACAGACAGTTAAATCGGGTGCTGTGACACGTTCACAGCGGGTATTATTAGGTTCCCAAGTTGCATTGTTCTCAAGTAGGCCGGTGGCCGACGGGCACGTCCAGGTCTAGTGTGATATGATTTGCAGTCTTAAACCATACTTCTGTAAAACGAGGGTTTGGTGTTTTGGGTCCAAATGGCTCGTTACTCCTTAGTTTGGTGTTTTGGGTCCAAATGGCTTCGTTACTCCTTAGTTTGGTGTTTTGGGTCCAAATGGCTTCGTTACTCCTTAGTTTGGTGTTTTGGGTCCAAATGGCTTCGTTACTCCTTAGTTTGGTGTTTTGGGTCCAAATGGCTTCGTTACTCCTTAGTTTGGTGTTTTGGGTCCAAATGGCTTCGTTACTCCTTAGTTTGGTGTTTTGGGTCCAAATGGCTTCGTTACTCCTTAGTTTGGTGTTTTGGGTCCAAATGGCTCGTTACTCCTTAGTTTGGTGTTTTGGGTCCAAATGGCTCGTTACTCCTTAGTTTGGTGTTTTGGGTCCAAATGGCTTCGTTACTCCTTAGTTTGGTGTTTTGGGTCCAAATGGCTTCGTTACTCCTTAGTTTGGTGTTTTGGGTCCAAATGGCTTCGTTACTCCTTAGTTTGGTGTTTTGGGTCCAAATGGCTCGTTACTCCTTAGTTTGGTGTTTTGGGTCCAAATGGCTTCGTTACTCCTTAGTTTGGTGTTTTGGGTCCAAATGGCTTCGTTACTCCTTAGTTTGGTGTTTTGGGTCCAAATGGCTTCGTTACTCCTTAGTTTGGTGTTTTGGGTCCAAATGGCTTCGTTACTCCTTAGTTTGGTGTTTTGGGTCCAAATGGCTTCGTTACTCCTTAGTTTGGTGTTTTGGGTCCAAATGGCTTCGTTACTCCTTAGTTTGGTGTTTTGGGTCCAAATGGCTTCGTTACTCCTTAGTTTGGTGTTTTGGGTCCAAATGGCTCGTTACTCCTTAGTTTGGTGTTTTGGGTCCAAATGGCTTCGTTACTCCTTAGTTTGGTGTTTTGGGTCCAAATGGCTTCGTTACTCCTTAGTTTGGTGTTTTGGGTCCAAATGGCTTCGTTACTCCTTAGTTTGGTGTTTTGGGTCCAAATGGCTTCGTTACTCCTTAGTTTGGTGTTTTGGGTCCAAATGGCTTCGTTACTCCTTAGTTTGGTGTTTTGGGTCCAAATGGCTTTGTTACTCCTTAGTTTGGTGTTTTGGGTCCAAATGGCTTCGTTACTCCTTAGTTTGGTGTTTTGGGTCCAAATGGCTCGTTACTCCTTAGTTTGGTGTTTTGGGTCCAAATGGCTCGTTACTCCTTAGTTTGGTGTTTTGGGTCCAAATGGCTTCGTTACTCCTTAGTTTGGTGTTTTGGGTCCAAATGGCTTCGTTACTCCTTAGTTTGGTGTTTTGGGTCCAAATGGCTTCGTTACTCCTTAGTTTGGTGTTTTGGGTCCAAATGGCTCGTTACTCCTTAGTTTGGTGTTTTGGGTCCAAATGGCTTCGTTACTCCTTAGTTTGGTGTTTTGGGTCCAAATGGCTTCATTACTCCTTAGTTTGGTGTTTTGGGTCCAAATGGCTTCGTTACTCCTTAGTTTGGTGTTTTGGGTCCAAATGGCTTCGTTACTCCTTAGTTTGGTGTTTTGGGTCCAAATGGCTTCGTTACTCCTTAGTTTGGTGTTTTGGGTCCAAATGGCTTCGTTACTCCTTAGTTTGGTGTTTTGGGTCCAAATGGCTTCGTTACTCCTTAGTTTGGTGTTTTGGGTCCAAATGGCTTCGTTACTCCTTAGTTTGGTGTTTTGGGTCCAAATGGCTTCGTTACTCCTTAGTTTGGTGTTTTGGGTCCAAATGGCTCGTTACTCCTTAGTTTGGTGTTTTGGGTCCAAATGGCTTCGTTACTCCTTAGTTTGGTGTTTTGGGTCCAAATGGCTTCGTTACTCCTTAGTTTGGTGTTTTGGGTCCAAATGGCTTCGTTACTCCTTAGTTTGGTGTTTTGGGTCCAAATGGCTTCGTTACTCCTTTAGTTACTCCTTAGTTTGGTGTTTTGGGTCCAAATGGCTTCGTTACTCCTTTAGTTACTCCTTAGTTTGGTGTTTTGGGTCCAAATGGCTTCGTTACTCCTTAGTTTGGTGTTTTGGGTCCAAATGGCTTCGTTACTCCTTAGTTTGGTGTTTTGGGTCCAAATGGCTTCGTTACTCCTTAGTTTGGTGTTTTGGGTCCAAATGGCTTCGTTACTCCTTAGTTTGGTGTTTTGGGTCCAAATGGCTTCGTTACTCCTTAGTTTGGTGTTTTGGGTCCAAATGGCTTCGTTACTCCTTAGTTTGGTGTTTTGGGTCCAAATGGCTTCGTTACTCCTTAGTTTGGTGTTTTGGGTCCAAATGGCTTCGTTACTCCTTAGTTTGGTGTTTTGGGTCCAAATGGCTTCGTTACTCCTTAGTTTGGTGTTTTGGGTCCAAATGGCTTCGTTACTCCTTAGTTTGGTGTTTTGGGTCCAAATGGCTTCGTTACTCCTTAGTTTGGTGTTTTGGGTCCAAATGGCTTCGTTACTCCTTAGTTTGGTGTTTTGGGTCCAAATGGCTTCGTTACTCCTTAGTTTGGTGTTTTGGGTCCAAATGGCTTCGTTACTCCTTAGTTTGGTGTTTTGGGTCCAAATGGCTTCGTTACTCCTTAGTTTGGTGTTTTGGGTCCAAATGGCTCGTTACTCCTTAGTTTGGTGTTTTGGGTCCAAATGGCTTCGTTACTCCTTAGTTTGGTGTTTTGGGTCCAAATGGCTTCGTTACTCCTTAGTTTGGTGTTTTGGGTCCAAATGGCTTCGTTACTCCTTAGTTTGGTGTTTTGGGTCCAAATGGCTTCGTTACTCCTTAGTTTGGTGTTTTGGGTCCAAATGGCTCGTTACTCCTTAGTTTGGTGTTTTGGGTCCAAATGGCTTCGTTACTCCTTAGTTTGGTGTTTTGGGTCCAAATGGCTTCGTTACTCCTTAGTTTGGTGTTTTGGGTCCAAATGGCTTCGTTACTCCTTAGTTTGGTGTTTTGGGTCCAAATGGCTTCGTTACTCCTTAGTTTGGTGTTTTGGGTCCAAATGGCTCGTTACTCCTTAGTTTGGTGTTTTGGGTCCAAATGGCTTCGTTACTCCTTAGTTTGGTGTTTTGGGTCCAAATGGCTTAGTTACTCCTTAGTTTGGTGTTTTGGGTCCAAATGGCTTCGTTACTCCTTAGTTTGGTGTTTTGGGTCCAAATGGCTTCGTTACTCCTTAGTTTGGTGTTTTGGGTCCAAATGGCTTCGTTACTCCTTAGTTTGGTGTTTTGGGTCCAAATGGCTTCGTTACTCCTTAGTTTGGTGTTTTGGGTCCAAATGGCTCGTTACTCCTTAGTTTGGTGTTTTGGGTCCAAATGGCTCGTTACTCCTTAGTTTGGTGTTTTGGGTCCAAATGGCTTCGTTACTCCTTAGTTTGGTGTTTTGGGTCCAAATGGCTTCGTTACTCCTTAGTTTGGTGTTTTGGGTCCAAATGGCTTCGTTACTCCTTAGTTTGGTGTTTTGGGTCCAAATGGCTCGTTACTCCTTAGTTTGGTGTTTTGGGTCCAAATGGCTCGTTACTCCTTAGTTTGGTGTTTTGGGTCCAAATGGCTTCGTTACTCCTTAGTTTGGTGTTTTGGGTCCAAATGGCTTCGTTACTCCTTAGTTTGGTGTTTTGGGTCCAAATGGCTCGTTACTCCTTAGTTTGGTGTTTTGGGTCCAAATGGCTCGTTACTCCTTAGTTTGGTGTTTTGGGTCCAAATGGCTTCGTTACTCCTTAGTTTGGTGTTTTGGGTCCAAATGGCTCGTTACTCCTTAGTTTGGTGTTTTGGGTCCAAATGGCTCGTTACTCCTTAGTTTGGTGTTTTGGGTCCAAATGGCTCGTTACTCCTTAGTTTGGTGTTTTGGGTCCAAATGGCTTCGTTACTCCTTAGTTTGGTGTTTTGGGTCCAAATGGCTTCATTACTCCTTAGTTTGGTGTTTTGGGTCCAAATGGCTTCGTTACTCCTTAGTTTGGTGTTTTGGGTCCAAATGGCTTCGTTACTCCTTAGTTTGGTGTTTTGGGTCCAAATGGCTTCGTTACTCCTTAGTTTGGTGTTTTGGGTCCAAATGGCTCGTTACTCCTTAGTTTGGTGTTTTGGGTCCAAATGGCTTCGTTACTCCTTAGTTTGGTGTTTTGGGTCCAAATGGCTTCGTTACTCCTTAGTTTGGTGTTTTGGGTCCAAATGGCTTCGTTACTCCTTAGTTTGGTGTTTTGGGTCCAAATGGCTTCGTTACTCCTTAGTTTGGTGTTTTGGGTCCAAATGGCTTCGTTACTCCTTTAGTTACTCCTTAGTTTGGTGTTTTGGGTCCAAATGGCTTCGTTACTCCTTTAGTTACTCCTTAGTTTGGTGTTTTGGGTCCAAATGGCTTCGTTACTCCTTAGTTTGGTGTTTTGGGTCCAAATGGCTTCGTTACTCCTTAGTTTGGTGTTTTGGGTCCAAATGGCTTCGTTACTCCTTAGTTTGGTGTTTTGGGTCCAAATGGCTTCGTTACTCCTTAGTTTGGTGTTTTGGGTCCAAATGGCTTCGTTACTCCTTAGTTTGGTGTTTTGGGTCCAAATGGCTTCGTTACTCCTTAGTTTGGTGTTTTGGGTCCAAATGGCTTCGTTACTCCTTAGTTTGGTGTTTTGGGTCCAAATGGCTTCGTTACTCCTTAGTTTGGTGTTTTGGGTCCAAATGGCTTCGTTACTCCTTAGTTTGGTGTTTTGGGTCCAAATGGCTTCGTTACTCCTTAGTTTGGTGTTTTGGGTCCAAATGGCTTCGTTACTCCTTAGTTTGGTGTTTTGGGTCCAAATGGCTTCGTTACTCCTTAGTTTGGTGTTTTGGGTCCAAATGGCTTCGTTACTCCTTAGTTTGGTGTTTTGGGTCCAAATGGCTTCGTTACTCCTTAGTTTGGTGTTTTGGGTCCAAATGGCTTCGTTACTCCTTAGTTTGGTGTTTTGGGTCCAAATGGCTCGTTACTCCTTAGTTTGGTGTTTTGGGTCCAAATGGCTTCGTTACTCCTTAGTTTGGTGTTTTGGGTCCAAATGGCTTCGTTACTCCTTAGTTTGGTGTTTTGGGTCCAAATGGCTTCGTTACTCCTTAGTTTGGTGTTTTGGGTCCAAATGGCTTCGTTACTCCTTAGTTTGGTGTTTTGGGTCCAAATGGCTTCGTTACTCCTTAGTTTGGTGTTTTGGGTCCAAATGGCTTCGTTACTCCTTAGTTTGGTGTTTTGGGTCCAAATGGCTCGTTACTCCTTAGTTTGGTGTTTTGGGTCCAAATGGCTTCGTTACTCCTTAGTTTGGTGTTTTGGGTCCAAATGGCTTCGTTACTCCTTAGTTTGGTGTTTTGGGTCCAAATGGCTTCGTTACTCCTTAGTTTGGTGTTTTGGGTCCAAATGGCTCGTTACTCCTTAGTTTGGTGTTTTGGGTCCAAATGGCTTCGTTACTCCTTAGTTTGGTGTTTTGGGTCCAAATGGCTTCGTTACTCCTTAGTTTGGTGTTTTGGGTCCAAATGGCTTCGTTACTCCTTAGTTTGGTGTTTTGGGTCCAAATGGCTTCGTTACTCCTTAGTTTGGTGTTTTGGGTCCAAATGGCTTCGTTACTCCTTAGTTTGGTGTTTTGGGTCCAAATGGCTTCGTTACTCCTTAGTTTGGTGTTTTGGGTCCAAATGGCTTCGTTACTCCTTAGTTTGGTGTTTTGGGTCCAAATGGCTTCGTTACTCCTTAGTTTGGTGTTTTGGGTCCAAATGGCTCGTTACTCCTTAGTTTGGTGTTTTGGGTCCAAATGGCTTCGTTACTCCTTAGTTTGGTGTTTTGGGTCCAAATGGCTCGTTACTCCTTAGTTTGGTGTTTTGGGTCCAAATGGCTTCGTTACTCCTTAGTTTGGTGTTTTGGGTCCAAATGGCTTCGTTACTCCTTAGTTTGGTGTTTTGGGTCCAAATGGCTTCGTTACTCCTTAGTTTGGTGTTTTGGGTCCAAATGGCTCGTTACTCCTTAGTTTGGTGTTTTGGGTCCAAATGGCTTCGTTACTCCTTAGTTTGGTGTTTTGGGTCCAAATGGCTTTGTTACTCCTTAGTTTGGTGTTTTGGGTCCAAATGGCTTCGTTACTCCTTAGTTTGGTGTTTTGGGTCCAAATGGCTTCGTTACTCCTTAGTTTGGTGTTTTGGGTCCAAATGGCTTCGTTACTCCTTAGTTTGGTGTTTTGGGTCCAAATGGCTTCGTTACTCCTTAGTTTGGTGTTTTGGGTCCAAATGGCTTCGTTACTCCTTAGTTTGGTGTTTTGGGTCCAAATGGCTTCGTTACTCCTTCGTTTGGTGTTTTGGGTCCAAATGGCTTCGTTACTCCTTAGTTTGGTGTTTTGGGTCCAAATGGCTTCGTTACTCCTTAGTTTGGTGTTTTGGGTCCAAATGGCTTCGTTACTCCTTAGTTTGGTGTTTTGGGTCCAAATGGCTTCGTTACTCCTTAGTTTGGTGTTTTGGGTCCAAATGGCTTCGTTACTCCTTAGTTTGGTGTTTTGGGTCCAAATGGCTTCGTTACTCCTTAGTTTGGTGTTTTGGGTCCAAATGGCTTCGTTACTCCTTAGTTTGGTGTTTTGGGTCCAAATGGCTTCGTTACTCCTTAGTTTGGTGTTTTGGGTCCAAATGGCTTCGTTACTCCTTAGTTTGGTGTTTTGGGTCCAAATGGCTTCGTTACTCCTTAGTTTGGTGTTTTGGGTCCAAATGGCTTCGTTACTCCTTAGTTTGGTGTTTTGGGTCCAAATGGCTCGTTACTCCTTAGTTTGGTGTTTTGGGTCCAAATGGCTTCGTTACTCCTTAGTTTGGTGTTTTGGGTCCAAATGGCTTCGTTACTCCTTAGTTTGGTGTTTTGGGTCCAAATGGCTTCGTTACTCCTTAGTTTGGTGTTTTGGGTCCAAATGGCTTCGTTACTCCTTAGTTTGGTGTTTTGGGTCCAAATGGCTTCGTTACTCCTTAGTTTGGTGTTTTGGGTCCAAATGGCTCGTTACTCCTTAGTTTGGTGTTTTGGGTCCAAATGGCTTCGTTACTCCTTAGTTTGGTGTTTTGGGTCCAAATGGCTTTGTTACTCCTTAGTTTGGTGTTTTGGGTCCAAATGGCTTCGTTACTCCTTAGTTTGGTGTTTTGGGTCCAAATGGCTTCGTTACTCCTTAGTTTGGTGTTTTGGGTCCAAATGGCTTCGTTACTCCTTAGTTTGGTGTTTTGGGTCCAAATGGCTTCGTTACTCCTTAGTTTGGTGTTTTGGGTCCAAATGGCTCGTTACTCCTTAGTTTGGTGTTTTGGGTCCAAATGGCTTCGTTACTCCTTAGTTTGGTGTTTTGGGTCCAAATGGCTCGTTACTCCTTAGTTTGGTGTTTTGGGTCCAAATGGCTTCGTTACTCCTTAGTTTGGTGTTTTGGGTCCAAATGGCTTCGTTACTCCTTCGTTTGGTGTTTTGGGTCCAAATGGCTTCGTTACTCCTTAGTTTGGTGTTTTGGGTCCAAATGGCTCGTTACTCCTTAGTTTGGTGTTTTGGGTCCAAATGGCTTCGTTACTCCTTAGTTTGGTGTTTTGGGTCCAAATGGCTTCGTTACTCCTTAGTTTGGTGTTTTGGGTCCAAATGGCTTCGTTACTCCTTAGTTTGGTGTTTTGGGTCCAAATGGCTCGTTACTCCTTAGTTTGGTGTTTTGGGTCCAAATGGCTTCGTTACTCCTTAGTTTGGTGTTTTGGGTCCAAATGGCTTCGTTACTCCTTAGTTTGGTGTTTTGGGTCCAAATGGCTTCGTTACTCCTTCGTTTGGTGTTTTGGGTCCAAATGGCTTCGTTACTCCTTAGTTTGGTGTTTTGGGTCCAAATGGCTTCGTTACTCCTTAGTTTGGTGTTTTGGGTCCAAATGGCTCGTTACTCCTTAGTTTGGTGTTTTGGGTCCAAATGGCTTCGTTACTCCTTAGTTTGGTGTTTTGGGTCCAAATGGCTTCGTTACTCCTTAGTTTGGTGTTTTGGGTCCAAATGGCTTCGTTACTCCTTAGTTTGGTGTTTTGGGTCCAAATGGCTTCGTTACTCCTTAGTTTGGTGTTTTGGGTCCAAATGGCTTCGTTACTCCTTAGTTTGGTGTTTTGGGTCCAAATGGCTTCGTTACTCCTTAGTTTGGTGTTTTGGGTCCAAATGGCTTCGTTACTCCTTAGTTTGGTGTTTTGGGTCCAAATGGCTTCGTTACTCCTTAGTTTGGTGTTTTGGGTCCAAATGGCTTCGTTACTCCTTAGTTTGGTGTTTTGGGTCCAAATGGCTTCGTTACTCCTTAGTTTGGTGTTTTGGGTCCAAATGGCTTCGTTACTCCTTAGTTTGGTGTTTTGGGTCCAAATGGCTTCGTTACTCCTTAGTTTGGTGTTTTGGGTCCAAATGGCTTCGTTACTCCTTAGTTTGGTGTTTTGGGTCCAAATGGCTTCGTTACTCCTTAGTTTGGTGTTTTGGGTCCAAATGGCTTCGTTACTCCTTAGTTTGGTGTTTTGGGTCCAAATGGCTTCGTTACTCCTTAGTTTGGTGTTTTGGGTCCAAATGGCTTCGTTACTCCTTAGTTTGGTGTTTTGGGTCCAAATGGCTTCGTTACTCCTTAGTTTGGTGTTTTGGGTCCAAATGGCTTCGTTACTCCTTAGTTTGGTGTTTTGGGTCCAAATGGCTTCGTTACTCCTTAGTTTGGTGTTTTGGGTCCAAATGGCTTCGTTACTCCTTAGTTTGGTGTTTTGGGTCCAAATGGCTCGTTACTCCTTAGTTTGGTGTTTTGGGTCCAAATGGCTTCGTTACTCCTTAGTTTGGTGTTTTGGGTCCAAATGGCTTCGTTACTCCTTAGTTTGGTGTTTTGGGTCCAAATGGCTTCGTTACTCCTTAGTTTGGTGTTTTGGGTCCAAATGGCTTCGTTACTCCTTAGTTTGGTGTTTTGGGTCCAAATGGCTTCGTTACTCCTTAGTTTGGTGTTTTGGGTCCAAATGGCTTCGTTACTCCTTAGTTTGGTGTTTTGGGTCCAAATGGCTTCGTTACTCCTTAGTTTGGTGTTTTGGGTCCAAATGGCTTCGTTACTCCTTAGTTTGGTGTTTTGGGTCCAAATGGCTTCGTTACTCCTTAGTTTGGTGTTTTGGGTCCAAATGGCTTCGTTACTCCTTAGTTTGGTGTTTTGGGTCCAAATGGCTTCGTTACTCCTTAGTTTGGTGTTTTGGGTCCAAATGGCTTCGTTACTCCTTAGTTTGGTGTTTTGGGTCCAAATGGCTTCGTTACTCCTTAGTTTGGTGTTTTGGGTCCAAATGGCTTCGTTACTCCTTAGTTTGGTGTTTTGGGTCCAAATGGCTTCGTTACTCCTTAGTTTGGTGTTTTGGGTCCAAATGGCTCGTTACTCCTTAGTTTGGTGTTTTGGGTCCAAATGGCTTCGTTACTCCTTAGTTTGGTGTTTTGGGTCCAAATGGCTTCGTTACTCCTTAGTTTGGTGTTTTGGGTCCAAATGGCTTCGTTACTCCTTAGTTTGGTGTTTTGGGTCCAAATGGCTTCGTTACTCCTTAGTTTGGTGTTTTGGGTCCAAATGGCTTCGTTACTCCTTAGTTTGGTGTTTTGGGTCCAAATGGCTTCGTTACTCCTTAGTTTGGTGTTTTGGGTCCAAATGGCTCGTTACTCCTTAGTTTGGTGTTTTGGGTCCAAATGGCTTCGTTACTCCTTAGTTTGGTGTTTTGGGTCCAAATGGCTCGTTACTCCTTAGTTTGGTGTTTTGGGTCCAAATGGCTTCGTTACTCCTTAGTTTGGTGTTTTGGGTCCAAATGGCTTCGTTACTCCTTCGTTTGGTGTTTTGGGTCCAAATGGCTTCGTTACTCCTTAGTTTGGTGTTTTGGGTCCAAATGGCTCGTTACTCCTTAGTTTGGTGTTTTGGGTCCAAATGGCTTCGTTACTCCTTAGTTTGGTGTTTTGGTCCAAATGGCTTCGTTACTCCTTAGTTTGGTGTTTTGGGTCCAAATGGCTTCGTTACTCCTTAGTTTGGTGTTTTGGGTCCAAATGGCTCGTTACTCCTTAGTTTGGTGTTTTGGGTCCAAATGGCTTCGTTACTCCTTAGTTTGGTGTTTTGGGTCCAAATGGCTTCGTTACTCCTTAGTTTGGTGTTTTGGGTCCAAATGGCTCGTTACTCCTTAGTTTGGTGTTTTGGGTCCAAATGGCTTCGTTACTCCTTAGTTTGGTGTTTTGGGTCCAAATGGCTCGTTACTCCTTAGTTTGGTGTTTTGGGTCCAAATGGCTTCGTTACTCCTTAGTTTGGTGTTTTGGGTCCAAATGGCTTCGTTACTCCTTAGTTTGGTGTTTTGGGTCCAAATGGCTTCGTTACTCCTTAGTTTGGTGTTTTGGGTCCAAATGGCTTCGTTACTCCTTAGTTTGGTGTTTTGGGTCCAAATGGCTTCGTTACTCCTTAGTTTGGTGTTTTGGGTCCAAATGGCTTCGTTACTCCTTAGTTTGGTGTTTTGGGTCCAAATGGCTTCGTTACTCCTTAGTTTGGTGTTTTGGGTCCAAATGGCTTCGTTACTCCTTAGTTTGGTGTTTTGGGTCCAAATGGCTTCGTTACTCCTTAGTTTGGTGTTTTGGGTCCAAATGGCTTCGTTACTCCTTAGTTTGGTGTTTTGGGTCCAAATGGCTTCGTTACTCCTTAGTTTGGTGTTTTGGGTCCAAATGGCTTCGTTACTCCTTAGTTTGGTGTTTTGGGTCCAAATGGCTTCGTTACTCCTTAGTTTGGTGTTTTGGGTCCAAATGGCTTCGTTACTCCTTAGTTTGGTGTTTTGGGTCCAAATGGCTTCGTTACTCCTTAGTTTGGTGTTTTGGGTCCAAATGGCTTCGTTACTCCTTAGTTTGGTGTTTTGGGTCCAAATGGCTTCGTTACTCCTTAGTTTGGTGTTTTGGGTCCAAATGGCTTCGTTACTCCTTAGTTTGGTGTTTTGGGTCCAAATGGCTCGTTACTCCTTAGTTTG
>NW_027638668.1:0-75532 GCF_951216825.1 Electrona antarctica
CGTGCCTAAATGTCACTTTCACAGCGAAATAAGCCCAGTTTGGCCCTGTTCACTTTTGCTTAGCAGAGTCTGTATCTTCAAAACTAGACACTCTGCAGGCCTATAAGCTTGGCTGGGGGCAGAGAAGCAGAGTCTGAGCAGCTACAGGAAGGATGGAGGGGTTCAGACAAGGTTTTCCAACTCCGTGCCTAAATGTCACTTTCACAGCGAAATAAGCCCAGTTTGGCCCTGTTCACTTTTGCTTAGCAGAGTCTGTATCTTCAAAACTAGACACTCTGCAGGCCTATAAGCTTGGCTGGGGGCAGAGAAGCAGAGTCTGAGCAGCTACAGGAAGGATGGAGGGGTTCAGACAAGGTTTTCCAACTCCGTGCCTAAATGTCACTTTCACAGCGAAATAAGCCCAGTTTGGCCCTGTTCACTTTTGCTTAGCAGAGTCTGTATCTTCAAAACTAGACACTCTGCAGGCCTATAAGCTTGGCTGGGGGCAGAGAAGCAGAGTCTGAGCAGCTACAGGAAGGATGGAGGGGTTCAGACAAGGTTTTCCAACTCCGTGCCTAAATGTCACTTTCACAGCGAAATAAGCCCAGTTTGGCCCTGTTCACTTTTGCTTAGCAGAGTCTGTATCTTCAAAACTAGACACTCTGCAGGCCTATAAGCTTGGCTGGGGGCAGAGAAGCAGAGTCTGAGCAGCTACAGGAAGGATGGAGGGGTTCAGACAAGGTTTTCCAACTCCGTGCCTAAATGTCACTTTCACAGCGAAATAAGCCCAGTTTGGCCCTGTTCACTTTTGCTTAGCAGAGTCTGTATCTTCAAAACTAGACACTCTGCAGGCCTATAAGCTTGGCTGGGGGCAGAGAAGCAGAGTCTGAGCAGCTACAGGAAGGATGGAGGGGTTCAGACAAGGTTTTCCAACTCCGTGCCTAAATGTCACTTTCACAGCGAAATAAGCCCAGTTTGGCCCTGTTCACTTTTGCTTAGCAGAGTCTGTATCTTCAAAACTAGACACTCTGCAGGCCTATAAGCTTGGCTGGGGGCAGAGAAGCAGAGTCTGAGCAGCTACAGGAAGGATGGAGGGGTTCAGACAAGGTTTTCCAACTCCGTGCCTAAATGTCACTTTCACAGCGAAATAAGCCCAGTTTGGCCCTGTTCACTTTTGCTTAGCAGAGTCTGTATCTTCAAAACTAGACACTCTGCAGGCCTATAAGCTTGGCTGGGGGCAGAGAAGCAGAGTCTGAGCAGCTACAGGAAGGATGGAGGGGTTCAGACAAGGTTTTCCAACTCCGTGCCTAAATGTCACTTTCACAGCGAAATAAGCCCAGTTTGGCCCTGTTCACTTTTGCTTAGCAGAGTCTGTATCTTCAAAACTAGACACTCTGCAGGCCTATAAGCTTGGCTGGGGGCAGAGAAGCAGAGTCTGAGCAGCTACAGGAAGGATGGAGGGGTTCAGACAAGGTTTTCCAACTCCGTGCCTAAATGTCACTTTCACAGCGAAATAAGCCCAGTTTGGCCCTGTTCACTTTTGCTTAGCAGAGTCTGTATCTTCAAAACTAGACACTCTGCAGGCCTATAAGCTTGGCTGGGGGCAGAGAAGCAGAGTCTGAGCAGCTACAGGAAGGATGGAGGGGTTCAGACAAGGTTTTCCAAGTCCGTGCCTAAATGTCACTTTCACAGCGAAATAAGCCCAGTTTGGCCCTGTTCACTTTTGCTTAGCAGAGTCTGTATCTTCAAAACTAGACACTCTGCAGGCCTATATCAGCCCAATATCAATATCAGCCCAATATCAATATCAGCCCAATATCAATATCAGCCCAATATCAATATCAGCCCAATATCAATATCAGCCCAATATCAATATCAGCCCAATATCAATATCAGCCCAATATCAATATCAGCCCAATATCAATATCAGCCCAATATCAATATCAGCCCAATATCAATATCAGCCCAATATCAATATCAGCCCAATATCAATATCAGCCCAATATCAATATCAGCCCAATATCAATATCAGCCCAATATCAATATCAGCCCAATATCAATATCAGCCCAATATCAATATCAGCCCAATATCAATATCAGCCCAATATCAATATCAGCCCAATATCAATATCAGCCCAATATCAATATCAGCCCAATATCAATATCAGCCCAATATCAATATCAGCCCAATATCAATATCAGCCCAATATCAATATCAGCCCAATATCAACCCAATATCAATATCAGCCCAATATCAATATCAGCCCAATATCAATATCAGCCCAATATCAATATCAGCCCAATATCAATATCAGCCCAATATCAATATCAGCCCAATATCAATATCAGCCCAATATCAATATCAGCCCAATATCAATATCAGCCCAATATCAATATCAGCCCAATATCAATATCAGCCCAATATCAGCATCAGCCCAATATCAGCATCAGCCCAATATCAGCATCAGCCCAATATCAGCATCAGCCCAATATCAGCATCAGCCCAATATCAGCATCAGCCCAATATCAGCATCAGCCCAATATCAGCATCAGCCCAATATCAGCATCAGCCCAATATCAGCATCAGCCCAATATCAGCATCAGCCCAATATCAGCATCAGCCCAATATCAGCATCAGCCCAATATCAGCATCAGCCCAATATCAGCATCAGCCCAATATCAGCATCAGCCCAATATCAGCATCAGCCCAATATCAGCATCAGCCCAATATCAGCATCAGCCCAATATCAGCATCAGCCCAATATCAGCATCAGCCCAATATCAGCATCAGCCCAATATCAGCATCAGCCCAATATCAGCATCAGCCCAATATCAGCATCAGCCCAATATCAGCATCAGCCCAATATCAGCATCAGCCCAATATCAGCATCAGCCCAATATCAGCATCAGCCCAATATCAGCATCAGCCCAATATCAGCATCAGCCCAATATCAGCATCAGCCCAATATCAGCATCAGCCCAATATCAGCATCAGCCCAATATCAGCATCAGCCCAATATCAGCATCAGCCCAATATCAGCATCAGCCCAATATCAGCATCAGCCCAATATCAGCATCAGCCCAATATCAGCATCAGCCCAATATCAGCATCAGCCCAATATCAGCATCAGCCCAATATCAGCATCAGCCCAATATCAGCATCAGCCCAATATCAGCATCAGCCCAATATCAGCATCAGCCCAATATCAGCATCAGCCCAATATCAGCATCAGCCCAATATCAGCATCAGCCCAATATCAGCATCAGCCCAATATCAGCATCAGCTGATATTATATCATATTGGGCTGCTTCTCTGCCCCCAGCCAAGCTTATAGGCCTGCAGAGTGTCTAGGGCTGATGCTGATATTGGGCTGATGCTGATATTGGGCTGATGCTGATATTGGGCTGATGCTGATATTGGGCTGATGCTGATATTGGGCTGATGCTGATATTGGGCTGATGCTGATATTGGGCTGATGCTGATATTGGGCTGATGCTGATATTGGGCTGATGCTGATATTGGGCTGATGCTGATATTGGGCTGATGCTGATATTGGGCTGATGCTGATATTGGGCTGATGCTGATATTGGGCTGATGCTGATATTGGGCTGATGCTGATATTGGGCTGATGCTGATATTGGGCTGATGCTGATATTGGGCTGATGCTGATATTGGGCTGATGCTGATATTGGGCTGATGCTGATATTGGGCTGATGCTGATATTGGGCTGATGCTGATATTGGGCTGATGCTGATATTGGGCTGATGCTGATATTGGGCTGATGCTGATATTGGGCTGATGCTGATATTGGGCTGATGCTGATATTGGGCTGATGCTGATATTGGGCTGATGCTGATATTGGGCTGATGCTGATATTGGGCTGATGCTGATATTGGGCTGATGCTGATATTGGGCTGATGCTGATATTGGGCTGATGCTGATATTGGGCTGATGCTGATATTGGGCTGATGCTGATATTGGGCTGATGCTGATATTGGGCTGATGCTGATATTGGGCTGATGCTGATATTGGGCTGATGCTGATATTGGGCTGATGCTGATATTGGGCTGATGCTGATATTGGGCTGATGCTGATATTGGGCTGATGCTGATATTGGGCTGATGCTGATATTGGGCTGATGCTGATATTGGGCTGATGCTGATATTGGGCTGATGCTGATATTGGGCTGATGCTGATATTGGGCTGATATTGATATTGGGCTGATATTGATATTGGGCTGATATAGGCCTGCAGAGTGTCTAGTTTTGAAGATACAGACTCTGCTAAGCAAAAGTGAACAGGGCCAAACTGGGCTTATTTCGCTGTGAAAGTGACATTTAGGCACGGACTTGGAAAACCTTGTCTGAACCCCTCCATCCTTCCTGTAGCTGCTCAGACTCTGCTTCTCTGCCCCCAGCCAAGCTTATAGGCCTGCAGAGTGTCTAGTTTTGAAGATACAGACTCTGCTAAGCAAAAGTGAACAGGGCCAAACTGGGCTTATTTCGCTGTGAAAGTGACATTTAGGCACGGAGTTGGAAAACCTTGTCTGAACCCCTCCATCCTTCCTGTAGCTGCTCAGACTCTGCTTCTCTGCCCCCAGCCAAGCTTATAGGCCTGCAGAGTGTCTAGTTTTGAAGATACAGACTCTGCTAAGCAAAAGTGAACAGGGCCAAACTGGGCTTATTTCGCTGTGAAAGTGACATTTAGGCACGGAGTTGGAAAACCTTGTCTGAACCCCTCCATCCTTCCTGTAGCTGCTCAGACTCTGCTTCTCTGCCCCCAGCCAAGCTTATAGGCCTGCAGAGTGTCTAGTTTTGAAGATACAGACTCTGCTAAGCAAAAGTGAACAGGGCCAAACTGGGCTTATTTCGCTGTGAAAGTGACATTTAGGCACGGAGTTGGAAAACCTTGTCTGAACCCCTCCATCCTTCCTGTAGCTGCTCAGACTCTGCTTCTCTGCCCCCAGCCAAGCTTATAGGCCTGCAGAGTGTCTAGTTTTGAAGATACAGACTCTGCTAAGCAAAAGTGAACAGGGCCAAACTGGGCTTATTTCGCTGTGAAAGTGACATTTAGGCACGGAGTTGGAAAACCTTGTCTGAACCCCTCCATCCTTCCTGTAGCTGCTCAGACTCTGCTTCTCTGCCCCCAGCCAAGCTTATAGGCCTGCAGAGTGTCTAGTTTTGAAGATACAGACTCTGCTAAGCAAAAGTGAACAGGGCCAAACTGGGCTTATTTCGCTGTGAAAGTGACATTTAGGCACGGAGTTGGAAAACCTTGTCTGAACCCCTCCATCCTTCCTGTAGCTGCTCAGACTCTGCTTCTCTGCCCCCAGCCAAGCTTATAGGCCTGCAGAGTGTCTAGTTTTGAAGATACAGACTCTGCTAAGCAAAAGTGAACAGGGCCAAACTGGGCTTATTTCGCTGTGAAAGTGACATTTAGGCACGGAGTTGGAAAACCTTGTCTGAACCCCTCCATCCTTCCTGTAGCTGCTCAGACTCTGCTTCTCTGCCCCCAGCCAAGCTTATAGGCCTGCAGAGTGTCTAGTTTTGAAGATACAGACTCTGCTAAGCAAAAGTGAACAGGGCCAAACTGGGCTTATTTCGCTGTGAAAGTGACATTTAGGCACGGAGTTGGAAAACCTTGTCTGAACCCCTCCATCCTTCCTGTAGCTGCTCAGACTCTGCTTCTCTGCCCCCAGCCAAGCTTATAGGCCTGCAGAGTGTCTAGTTTTGAAGATACAGACTCTGCTAAGCAAAAGTGAACAGGGCCAAACTGGGCTTATTTCGCTGTGAAAGTGACATTTAGGCACGGAGTTGGAAAACCTTGTCTGAACCCCTCCATCCTTCCTGTAGCTGCTCAGACTCTGCTTCTCTGCCCCCAGCCAAGCTTATAGGCCTGCAGAGTGTCTAGTTTTGAAGATACAGACTCTGCTAAGCAAAAGTGAACAGGGCCAAACTGGGCTTATTTCGCTGTGAAAGTGACATTTAGGCACGGAGTTGGAAAACCTTGTCTGAACCCCTCCATCCTTCCTGTAGCTGCTCAGACTCTGCTTCTCTGCCCCCAGCCAAGCTTATAGGCCTGCAGAGTGTCTAGTTTTGAAGATACAGACTCTGCTAAGCAAAAGTGAACAGGGCCAAACTGGGCTTATTTCGCTGTGAAAGTGACATTTAGGCACGGAGTTGGAAAACCTTGTCTGAACCCCTCCATCCTTCCTGTAGCTGCTCAGACTCTGCTTCTCTGCCCCCAGCCAAGCTTATAGGCCTGCAGAGTGTCTAGTTTTGAAGATACAGACTCTGCTAAGCAAAAGTGAACAGGGCCAAACTGGGCTTATTTCGCTGTGAAAGTGACATTTAGGCACGGAGTTGGAAAACCTTGTCTGAACCCCTCCATCCTTCCTGTAGCTGCTCAGACTCTGCTTCTCTGCCCCCAGCCAAGCTTATAGGCCTGCAGAGTGTCTAGTTTTGAAGATACAGACTCTGCTAAGCAAAAGTGAACAGGGCCAAACTGGGCTTATTTCGCTGTGAAAGTGACATTTAGGCACGGAGTTGGAAAACCTTGTCTGAACCCCTCCATCCTTCCTGTAGCTGCTCAGACTCTGCTTCTCTGCCCCCAGCCAAGCTTATAGGCCTGCAGAGTGTCTAGTTTTGAAGATACAGACTCTGCTAAGCAAAAGTGAACAGGGCCAAACTGGGCTTATTTCGCTGTGAAAGTGACATTTAGGCACGGAGTTGGAAAACCTTGTCTGAACCCCTCCATCCTTCCTGTAGCTGCTCAGACTCTGCTTCTCTGCCCCCAGCCAAGCTTATAGGCCTGCAGAGTGTCTAGTTTTGAAGATACAGACTCTGCTAAGCAAAAGTGAACAGGGCCAAACTGGGCTTATTTCGCTGTGAAAGTGACATTTAGGCACGGAGTTGGAAAACCTTGTCTGAACCCCTCCATCCTTCCTGTAGCTGCTCAGACTCTGCTTCTCTGCCCCCAGCCAAGCTTATAGGCCTGCAGAGTGTCTAGTTTTGAAGATACAGACTCTGCTAAGCAAAAGTGAACAGGGCCAAACTGGGCTTATTTCGCTGTGAAAGTGACATTTAGGCACGGAGTTGGAAAACCTTGTCTGAACCCCTCCATCCTTCCTGTAGCTGCTCAGACTCTGCTTCTCTGCCCCCAGCCAAGCTTATAGGCCTGCAGAGTGTCTAGTTTTGAAGATACAGACTCTGCTAAGCAAAAGTGAACAGGGCCAAACTGGGCTTATTTCGCTGTGAAAGTGACATTTAGGCACGGAGTTGGAAAACCTTGTCTGAACCCCTCCATCCTTCCTGTAGCTGCTCAGACTCTGCTTCTCTGCCCCCAGCCAAGCTTATATGCCTGCAGAGTGTCTAGTTTTGAAGATACAGACTCTGCTAAGCAAAAGTGAACAGGGCCAAACTGGGCTTATTTCGCTGTGAAAGTGACATCGAAATTTCACAGCGAAATAAGCCCAGTTTGGCCCTGTTCACTTTTGCTTAGCAGAGTCTGTATCTTCAAAACTAGACACTCTGCAGGCCTATAAGCTTGGCTGGGGGCAGAGAAGCAGAGTCTGAGCAGCTACAGGAAGGATGGAGGGGTTCAGACAAGGTTTTCCAACTCCGTGCCTAAATGTCACTTTCACAGCGAAATAAGCCCAGTTTGGCCCTGTTCACTTTTGCTTAGCAGAGTCTGTATCTTCAAAACTAGACACTCTGCAGGCCTATAAGCTTGGCTGGGGGCAGAGAAGCAGAGTCTGAGCAGCTACAGGAAGGATGGAGGGGTTCAGACAAGGTTTTCCAACTCCGTGCCTAAATGTCACTTTCACAGCGAAATAAGCCCAGTTTGGCCCTGTTCACTTTTGCTTAGCAGAGTCTGTATCTTCAAAACTAGACACTCTGCAGGCCTATAAGCTTGGCTGGGGGCAGAGAAGCAGAGTCTGAGCAGCTACAGGAAGGATGGAGGGGTTCAGACAAGGTTTTCCAACTCCGTGCCTAAATGTCACTTTCACAGCGAAATAAGCCCAGTTTGGCCCTGTTCACTTTTGCTTAGCAGAGTCTGTATCTTCAAAACTAGACACTCTGCAGGCCTATAAGCTTGGCTGGGGGCAGAGAAGCAGAGTCTGAGCAGCTACAGGAAGGATGGAGGGGTTCAGACAAGGTTTTCCAACTCCGTGCCTAAATGTCACTTTCACAGCGAAATAAGCCCAGTTTGGCCCTGTTCACTTTTGCTTAGCAGAGTCTGTATCTTCAAAACTAGACACTCTGCAGGCCTATAAGCTTGGCTGGGGGCAGAGAAGCAGAGTCTGAGCAGCTACAGGAAGGATGGAGGGGTTCAGACAAGGTTTTCCAACTCCGTGCCTAAATGTCACTTTCACAGCGAAATAAGCCCAGTTTGGCCCTGTTCACTTTTGCTTAGCAGAGTCTGTATCTTCAAAACTAGACACTCTGCAGGCCTATAAGCTTGGCTGGGGGCAGAGAAGCAGAGTCTGAGCAGCTACAGGAAGGATGGAGGGGTTCAGACAAGGTTTTCCAACTCCGTGCCTAAATGTCACTTTCACAGCGAAATAAGCCCAGTTTGGCCCTGTTCACTTTTGCTTAGCAGAGTCTGTATCTTCAAAACTAGACACTCTGCAGGCCTATAAGCTTGGCTGGGGGCAGAGAAGCAGAGTCTGAGCAGCTACAGGAAGGATGGAGGGGTTCAGACAAGGTTTTCCAACTCCGTGCCTAAATGTCACTTTCACAGCGAAATAAGCCCAGTTTGGCCCTGTTCACTTTTGCTTAGCAGAGTCTGTATCTTCAAAACTAGACACTCTGCAGGCCTATAAGCTTGGCTGGGGGCAGAGAAGCAGAGTCTGAGCAGCTACAGGAAGGATGGAGGGGTTCAGACAAGGTTTTCCAACTCCGTGCCTAAATGTCACTTTCACAGCGAAATAAGCCCAGTTTGGCCCTGTTCACTTTTGCTTAGCAGAGTCTGTATCTTCAAAACTAGACACTCTGCAGGCCTATAAGCTTGGCTGGGGGCAGAGAAGCAGAGTCTGAGCAGCTACAGGAAGGATGGAGGGGTTCAGACAAGGTTTTCCAACTCCGTGCCTAAATGTCACTTTCACAGCGAAATAAGCCCAGTTTGGCCCTGTTCACTTTTGCTTAGCAGAGTCTGTATCTTCAAAACTAGACACTCTGCAGGCCTATAAGCTTGGCTGGGGGCAGAGAAGCAGAGTCTGAGCAGCTACAGGAAGGATGGAGGGGTTCAGACAAGGTTTTCCAACTCCGTGCCTAAATGTCACTTTCACAGCGAAATAAGCCCAGTTTGGCCCTGTTCACTTTTGCTTAGCAGAGTCTGTATCTTCAAAACTAGACACTCTGCAGGCCTATAAGCTTGGCTGGGGGCAGAGAAGCAGAGTCTGAGCAGCTACAGGAAGGATGGAGGGGTTCAGACAAGGTTTTCCAACTCCGTGCCTAAATGTCACTTTCACAGCGAAATAAGCCCAGTTTGGCCCTGTTCACTTTTGCTTAGCAGAGTCTGTATCTTCAAAACTAGACACTCTGCAGGCCTATAAGCTTGGCTGGGGGCAGAGAAGCAGAGTCTGAGCAGCTACAGGAAGGATGGAGGGGTTCAGACAAGGTTTTCCAACTCCGTGCCTAAATGTCACTTTCACAGCGAAATAAGCCCAGTTTGGCCCTGTTCACTTTTGCTTAGCAGAGTCTGTATCTTCAAAACTAGACACTCTGCAGGCCTATAAGCTTGGCTGGGGGCAGAGAAGCAGAGTCTGAGCAGCTACAGGAAGGATGGAGGGGTTCAGACAAGGTTTTCCAACTCCGTGCCTAAATGTCACTTTCACAGCGAAATAAGCCCAGTTTGGCCCTGTTCACTTTTGCTTAGCAGAGTCTGTATCTTCAAAACTAGACACTCTGCAGGCCTATAAGCTTGGCTGGGGGCAGAGAAGCAGAGTCTGAGCAGCTACAGGAAGGATGGAGGGGTTCAGACAAGGTTTTCCAACTCCGTGCCTAAATGTCACTTTCACAGCGAAATAAGCCCAGTTTGGCCCTGTTCACTTTTGCTTAGCAGAGTCTGTATCTTCAAAACTAGACACTCTGCAGGCCTATAAGCTTGGCTGGGGGCAGAGAAGCAGAGTCTGAGCAGCTACAGGAAGGATGGAGGGGTTCAGACAAGGTTTTCCAACTCCGTGCCTAAATGTCACTTTCACAGCGAAATAAGCCCAGTTTGGCCCTGTTCACTTTTGCTTAGCAGAGTCTGTATCTTCAAAACTAGACACTCTGCAGGCCTATAAGCTTGGCTGGGGGCAGAGAAGCAGAGTCTGAGCAGCTACAGGAAGGATGGAGGGGTTCAGACAAGGTTTTCCAACTCCGTGCCTAAATGTCACTTTCACAGCGAAATAAGCCCAGTTTGGCCCTGTTCACTTTTGCTTAGCAGAGTCTGTATCTTCAAAACTAGACACTCTGCAGGCCTATAAGCTTGGCTGGGGGCAGAGAAGCAGAGTCTGAGCAGCTACAGGAAGGATGGAGGGGTTCAGACAAGGTTTTCCAACTCCGTGCCTAAATGTCACTTTCACAGCGAAATAAGCCCAGTTTGGCCCTGTTCACTTTTGCTTAGCAGAGTCTGTATCTTCAAAACTAGACACTCTGCAGGCCTATAAGCTTGGCTGGGGGCAGAGAAGCAGAGTCTGAGCAGCTACAGGAAGGATGGAGGGGTTCAGACAAGGTTTTCCAACTCCGTGCCTAAATGTCACTTTCACAGCGAAATAAGCCCAGTTTGGCCCTGTTCACTTTTGCTTAGCAGAGTCTGTATCTTCAAAACTAGACACTCTGCAGGCCTATAAGCTTGGCTGGGGGCAGAGAAGCAGAGTCTGAGCAGCTACAGGAAGGATGGAGGGGTTCAGACAAGGTTTTCCAACTCCGTGCCTAAATGTCACTTTCACAGCGAAATAAGCCCAGTTTGGCCCTGTTCACTTTTGCTTAGCAGAGTCTGTATCTTCAAAACTAGACACTCTGCAGGCCTATAAGCTTGGCTGGGGGCAGAGAAGCAGAGTCTGAGCAGCTACAGGAAGGATGGAGGGGTTCAGACAAGGTTTTCCAACTCCGTGCCTAAATGTCACTTTCACAGCGAAATAAGCCCAGTTTGGCCCTGTTCACTTTTGCTTAGCAGAGTCTGTATCTTCAAAACTAGACACTCTGCAGGCCTATAAGCTTGGCTGGGGGCAGAGAAGCAGAGTCTGAGCAGCTACAGGAAGGATGGAGGGGTTCAGACAAGGTTTTCCAACTCCGTGCCTAAATGTCACTTTCACAGCGAAATAAGCCCAGTTTGGCCCTGTTCACTTTTGCTTAGCAGAGTCTGTATCTTCAAAACTAGACACTCTGCAGGCCTATAAGCTTGGCTGGGGGCAGAGAAGCAGAGTCTGAGCAGCTACAGGAAGGATGGAGGGGTTCAGACAAGGTTTTCCAAGTCCGTGCCTAAATGTCACTTTCACAGCGAAATAAGCCCAGTTTGGCCCTGTTCACTTTTGCTTAGCAGAGTCTGTATCTTCAAAACTAGACACTCTGCAGGCCTATATCAGCCCAATATCAATATCAGCCCAATATCAATATCAGCACAATATCAATATCAGCCCAATATCAATATCAGCCCAATATCAATATCAGCCCAATATCAATATCAGCCCAATATCAATATCAGCCCAATATCAATATCAGCCCAATATCAATATCAGCCCAATATCAATATCAGCCCAATATCAATATCAGCCCAATATCAATATCAGCCCAATATCAATATCAGCCCAATATCAATATCAGCCCAATATCAATATCAGCCCAATATCAACCAATATCAATATCAGCCCAATATCAATATCAGCCCAATATCAATATCAGCCCAATATCAATATCAGCCCAATATCAATATCAGCCCAATATCAATATCAGCCCAATATCAATATCAGCCCAATATCAATATCAGCCCAATATCAGCATCAGCCCAATATCAGCATCAGCCCAATATCAGCATCAGCCCAATATCAGCATCAGCCCAATATCAGCATCAGCCCAATATCAGCATCAGCCCAATATCAGCATCAGCCCAATATCAGCATCAGCCCAATATCAGCATCAGCCCAATATCAGCATCAGCCCAATATCAGCATCAGCCCAATATCAGCATCAGCCCAATATCAGCATCAGCCCAATATCAGCATCAGCCCAATATCAGCATCAGCCCAATATCAGCATCAGCCCAATATCAGCATCAGCCCAATATCAGCATCAGCCCAATATCAGCATCAGCCCAATATCAGCATCAGCCCAATATCAGCATCAGCCCAATATCAGCATCAGCCCAATATCAGCATCAGCCCAATATCAGCATCAGCCCAATATCAGCATCAGCCCAATATCAGCATCAGCCCAATATCAGCATCAGCCCAATATCAGCATCAGCCCAATATCAGCATCAGCCCAATATCAGCATCAGCCCAATATCAGCTGATATATTGATATTGGGCTGATATTGATATTGGGCTGATATTGATATTGGGCTGATATTGATATTGGGCTGATATTGATATTGGTTGATATTGGGCTGATATTGATATTGGGCTGATATTGATATTGGGCTGATATTGATATTGGGCTGATATTGATATTGGGCTGATATTGATATTGGGCTGATATTGATATTGGGCTGATATTGATATTGGGCTGATATTGATATTGGGCTGATATTGATATTGGGCTGATATTGATATTGGGCTGATGCTGATATTGGGCTGATGCTGATATTGGGCTGATGCTGATATTGGGCTGATGCTGATATTGGGCTGATGCTGATATTGGGCTGATGCTGATATTGGGCTGATGCTGATATTGGGCTGATGCTGAGGCTGATGCTGATATTGGGCTGATGCTGATATTGGGCTGATGCTGATATTGGGCTGATGCTGATATTGGGCTGATGCTGATATTGGGCTGATGCTGATATTGGGCTGATGCTGATATTGGGCTGATGCTGATATTGGGCTGATGCTGATATTGGGCTGATGCTGATATTGGGCTGATGCTGATATTGGGCTGATGCTGATATTGGGCTGATGCTGATATTGGGCTGATGCTGATATTGGGCTGATGCTGATATTGGGCTGATGCTGATATTGGGCTGATGCTGATATTGGGCTGATGCTGATATTGGGCTGATGCTGATATTGGGCTGATGCTGATATTGGGCTGATGCTGATATTGGGCTGATGCTGATATTGGGCTGATGCTGATATTGGGCTGATGCTGATATTGGGCTGATGCTGATATTGGGCTGATGCTGATATTGGGCTGATGCTGATATTGGGCTGATGCTGATATTGGGCTGATGCTGATATTGGGCTGATGCTGATATTGGGCTGATGCTGATATTGGGCTGATATTGATATTGGGCTGATATTGATATTGGGCTGATATTGATATTGGGCTGATATTGATATTGGGCTGATATTGATATTGGGCTGATATTGATATTGGGCTGATATTGATATTGGGCTGATATTGATATTGGGCTGATATTGATATTGGTTGATATTGGGCTGATATTGATATTGGGCTGATATTGATATTGGGCTGATATTGATATTGGGCTGATATTGATATTGGGCTGATATTGATATTGGGCTGATATTGATATTGGGCTGATATTGATATTGGGCTGATATTGATATTGGGCTGATATTGATATTGGGCTGATATTGATATTGGGCTGATATTGATATTGGGCTGATATTGATATTGGGCTGATATTGATATTGGGCTGATATTGATATTGGGCTGATATTGATATTGGGCTGATATAGGCCTGCAGGGTGTCTAGTTTTGAAGATACAGACTCTGCTAAGCAAAAGTGAACAGGGCCAAACTGGGCTTATTTCGCTGTGAAAGTGACATTTAGGCACGGACTTGGAAAACCTTGTCTGAACCCCTCCATCCTTCCTGTAGCTGCTCAGACTCTGCTTCTCTGCCCCCAGCCAAGCTTATAGGCCTGCAGAGTGTCTAGTTTTGAAGATACAGACTCTGCTAAGCAAAAGTGAACAGGGCCAAACTGGGCTTATTTCGCTGTGAAAGTGACATTTAGGCACGGAGTTGGAAAACCTTGTCTGAACCCCTCCATCCTTCCTGTAGCTGCTCAGACTCTGCTTCTCTGCCCCCAGCCAAGCTTATAGGCCTGCAGAGTGTCTAGTTTTGAAGATACAGACTCTGCTAAGCAAAAGTGAACAGGGCCAAACTGGGCTTATTTCGCTGTGAAAGTGACATTTAGGCACGGAGTTGGAATACCTTGTCTGAACCCCTCCATCCTTCCTGTAGCTGCTCAGACTCTGCTTCTCTGCCCCCAGCCAAGCTTATAGGCCTGCAGAGTGTCTAGTTTTGAAGATACAGACTCTGCTAAGCAAAAGTGAACAGGGCCAAACTGGGCTTATTTCGCTGTGAAAGTGACATTTAGGCACGGAGTTGGAAAACCTTGTCTGAACCCCTCCATCCTTCCTGTAGCTGCTCAGACTCTGCTTCTCTGCCCCCAGCCAAGCTTATAGGCCTGCAGAGTGTCTAGTTTTGAAGATACAGACTCTGCTAAGCAAAAGTGAACAGGGCCAAACTGGGCTTATTTCGCTGTGAAAGTGACATTTAGGCACGGAGTTGGAAAACCTTGTCTGAACCCCTCCATCCTTCCTGTAGCTGCTCAGACTCTGCTTCTCTGCCCCCAGCCAAGCTTATAGGCCTGCAGAGTGTCTAGTTTTGAAGATACAGACTCTGCTAAGCAAAAGTGAACAGGGCCAAACTGGGCTTATTTCGCTGTGAAAGTGACATTTAGGCACGGAGTTGGAAAACCTTGTCTGAACCCCTCCATCCTTCCTGTAGCTGCTCAGACTCTGCTTCTCTGCCCCCAGCCAAGCTTATAGGCCTGCAGAGTGTCTAGTTTTGAAGATACAGACTCTGCTAAGCAAAAGTGAACAGGGCCAAACTGGGCTTATTTCGCTGTGAAAGTGACATTTAGGCACGGAGTTGGAAAACCTTGTCTGAACCCCTCCATCCTTCCTGTAGCTGCTCAGACTCTGCTTCTCTGCCCCCAGCCAAGCTTATAGGCCTGCAGAGTGTCTAGTTTTGAAGATACAGACTCTGCTAAGCAAAAGTGAACAGGGCCAAACTGGGCTTATTTCGCTGTGAAAGTGACATTTAGGCACGGAGTTGGAAAACCTTGTCTGAACCCCTCCATCCTTCCTGTAGCTGCTCAGACTCTGCTTATCTGCCCCCAGCCAAGCTTATAGGCCTGCAGAGTGTCTAGTTTTGAAGATACAGACTCTGCTAAGCAAAAGTGAACAGGGCCAAACTGGGCTTATTTCGCTGTGAAAGTGACATTTAGGCACGGAGTTGGAAAACCTTGTCTGAACCCCTCCATCCTTCCTGTAGCTGCTCAGACTCTGCTTCTCTGCCCCCAGCCAAGCTTATAGGCCTGCAGAGTGTCTAGTTTTGAAGATACAGACTCTGCTAAGCAAAAGTGAACAGGGCCAAACTGGGCTTATTTCGCTGTGAAAGTGACATTTAGGCACGGAGTTGGAAAACCTTGTCTGAACCCCTCCATCCTTCCTGTAGCTGCTCAGACTCTGCTTCTCTGCCCCCAGCCAAGCTTATAGGCCTGCAGAGTGTCTAGTTTTGAAGATACAGACTCTGCTAAGCAAAAGTGAACAGGGCCAAACTGGGCTTATTTCGCTGTGAAAGTGACATTTAGGCACGGAGTTGGAAAACCTTGTCTGAACCCCTCCATCCTTCCTGTAGCTGCTCAGACTCTGCTTCTCTGCCCCCAGCCAAGCTTATAGGCCTGCAGAGTGTCTAGTTTTGAAGATACAGACTCTGCTAAGCAAAAGTGAACAGGGCCAAACTGGGCTTATTTCGCTGTGAAAGTGACATTTAGGCACGGAGTTGGAAAACCTTGTCTGAACCCCTCCATCCTTCCTGTAGCTGCTCAGACTCTGCTTCTCTGCCCCCAGCCAAGCTTATAGGCCTGCAGAGTGTCTAGTTTTGAAGATACAGACTCTGCTAAGCAAAAGTGAACAGGGCCAAACTGGGCTTATTTCGCTGTGAAAGTGACATTTAGGCACGGAGTTGGAAAACCTTGTCTGAACCCCTCCATCCTTCCTGTAGCTGCTCAGACTCTGCTTCTCTGCCCCCAGCCAAGCTTATAGGCCTGCAGAGTGTCTAGTTTTGAAGATACAGACTCTGCTAAGCAAAAGTGAACAGGGCCAAACTGGGCTTATTTCGCTGTGAAATTTCGATGTCACTTTCACAGCGAAATAAGCCCAGTTTGGCCCTGTTCACTTTTGCTTAGCAGAGTCTGTATCTTCAAAACTAGACACTCTGCAGGCCTATAAGCTTGGCTGGGGGCAGAGAAGCAGAGTCTGAGCAGCTACAGGAAGGATGGAGGGGTTCAGACAAGGTTTTCCAACTCCGTGCCTAAATGTCACTTTCACAGCGAAATAAGCCCAGTTTGGCCCTGTTCACTTTTGCTTAGCAGAGTCTGTATCTTCAAAACTAGACACTCTGCAGGCCTATAAGCTTGGCTGGGGGCAGAGAAGCAGAGTCTGAGCAGCTACAGGAAGGATGGAGGGGTTCAGACAAGGTTTTCCAACTCCGTGCCTAAATGTCACTTTCACAGCGAAATAAGCCCAGTTTGGCCCTGTTCACTTTTGCTTAGCAGAGTCTGTATCTTCAAAACTAGACACTCTGCAGGCCTATAAGCTTGGCTGGGGGCAGAGAAGCAGAGTCTGAGCAGCTACAGGAAGGATGGAGGGGTTCAGACAAGGTTTTCCAACTCCGTGCCTAAATGTCACTTTCACAGCGAAATAAGCCCAGTTTGGCCCTGTTCACTTTTGCTTAGCAGAGTCTGTATCTTCAAAACTAGACACTCTGCAGGCCTATAAGCTTGGCTGGGGGCAGAGAAGCAGAGTCTGAGCAGCTACAGGAAGGATGGAGGGGTTCAGACAAGGTTTTCCAACTCCGTGCCTAAATGTCACTTTCACAGCGAAATAAGCCCAGTTTGGCCCTGTTCACTTTTGCTTAGCAGAGTCTGTATCTTCAAAACTAGACACTCTGCAGGCCTATAAGCTTGGCTGGGGGCAGAGAAGCAGAGTCTGAGCAGCTACAGGAAGGATGGAGGGGTTCAGACAAGGTTTTCCAACTCCGTGCCTAAATGTCACTTTCACAGCGAAATAAGCCCAGTTTGGCCCTGTTCACTTTTGCTTAGCAGAGTCTGTATCTTCAAAACTAGACACTCTGCAGGCCTATAAGCTTGGCTGGGGGCAGAGAAGCAGAGTCTGAGCAGCTACAGGAAGGATGGAGGGGTTCAGACAAGGTTTTCCAACTCCGTGCCTAAATGTCACTTTCACAGCGAAATAAGCCCAGTTTGGCCCTGTTCACTTTTGCTTAGCAGAGTCTGTATCTTCAAAACTAGACACTCTGCAGGCCTATAAGCTTGGCTGGGGGCAGAGAAGCAGAGTCTGAGCAGCTACAGGAAGGATGGAGGGGTTCAGACAAGGTTTTCCAACTCCGTGCCTAAATGTCACTTTCACAGCGAAATAAGCCCAGTTTGGCCCTGTTCACTTTTGCTTAGCAGAGTCTGTATCTTCAAAACTAGACACTCTGCAGGCCTATAAGCTTGGCTGGGGGCAGAGAAGCAGAGTCTGAGCAGCTACAGGAAGGATGGAGGGGTTCAGACAAGGTTTTCCAACTCCGTGCCTAAATGTCACTTTCACAGCGAAATAAGCCCAGTTTGGCCCTGTTCACTTTTGCTTAGCAGAGTCTGTATCTTCAAAACTAGACACTCTGCAGGCCTATAAGCTTGGCTGGGGGCAGAGAAGCAGAGTCTGAGCAGCTACAGGAAGGATGGAGGGGTTCAGACAAGGTTTTCCAACTCCGTGCCTAAATGTCACTTTCACAGCGAAATAAGCCCAGTTTGGCCCTGTTCACTTTTGCTTAGCAGAGTCTGTATCTTCAAAACTAGACACTCTGCAGGCCTATAAGCTTGGCTGGGGGCAGAGAAGCAGAGTCTGAGCAGCTACAGGAAGGATGGAGGGGTTCAGACAAGGTTTTCCAACTCCGTGCCTAAATGTCACTTTCACAGCGAAATAAGCCCAGTTTGGCCCTGTTCACTTTTGCTTAGCAGAGTCTGTATCTTCAAAACTAGACACTCTGCAGGCCTATAAGCTTGGCTGGGGGCAGAGAAGCAGAGTCTGAGCAGCTACAGGAAGGATGGAGGGGTTCAGACAAGGTTTTCCAACTCCGTGCCTAAATGTCACTTTCACAGCGAAATAAGCCCAGTTTGGCCCTGTTCACTTTTGCTTAGCAGAGTCTGTATCTTCAAAACTAGACACTCTGCAGGCCTATAAGCTTGGCTGGGGGCAGAGAAGCAGAGTCTGAGCAGCTACAGGAAGGATGGAGGGGTTCAGACAAGGTTTTCCAACTCCGTGCCTAAATGTCACTTTCACAGCGAAATAAGCCCAGTTTGGCCCTGTTCACTTTTGCTTAGCAGAGTCTGTATCTTCAAAACTAGACACTCTGCAGGCCTATAAGCTTGGCTGGGGGCAGAGAAGCAGAGTCTGAGCAGCTACAGGAAGGATGGAGGGGTTCAGACAAGGTTTTCCAAGTCCGTGCCTAAATGTCACTTTCACAGCGAAATAAGCCCAGTTTGGCCCTGTTCACTTTTGCTTAGCAGAGTCTGTATCTTCAAAACTAGACACTCTGCAGGCCTATATCAGCCCAATATCAATATCAGCCCAATATCAATATCAGCCCAATATCAGCATCAGCCCAATATCAGCATCAGCCCAATATCAGCATCAGCCCAATATCAGCATCAGCCCAATATCAGCATCAGCCCAATATCAGCATCAGCCCAATATCAGCATCAGCCCAATATCAGCATCAGCCCAATATCAGCATCAGCCCAATATCAGCATCAGCCCAATATCAGCATCAGCCCAATATCAGCATCAGCCCAATATCAGCATCAGCTGATGCTGATATTGGGCTGATGCTGATATTGGGCTGATGCTGATATTGGGCTGATGCTGATATTGGGCTGATGCTGATATTGGGCTGATGCTGATATTGGGCTGATGCTGATATTGGGCTGATGCTGATATTGGGCTGATGCTGATATTGGGCTGATGCTGATATTGGGCTGATGCTGATATTGGGCTGATGCTGATATTGGGCTGATGCTGATATTGGGCTGATGCTGATATTGGGCTGATGCTGATATTGGGCTGATGCTGATATTGGGCTGATGCTGATATTGGGCTGATGCTGATATTGGGCTGATGCTGATATTGGGCTGATGCTGATATTGGGCTGATGCTGATATTGGGCTGATGCTGATATTGGGCTGATGCTGATATTGGGCTGATGCTGATATTGGGCTGATGCTGATATTGGGCTGATGCTGATATTGGGCTGATGCTGATATTGGGCTGATGCTGATATTGGGCTGATGCTGATATTGGGCTGATGCTGATATTGGGCTGATGCTGATATTGGGCTGATGCTGATATTGGGCTGATGCTGATATTGGGCTGATGCTGATATTGGGCTGATGCTGATATTGGGCTGATGCTGATATTGGGCTGATGCTGATATTGGGCTGATGCTGATATTGGGCTGATGCTGATATTGGGCTGATGCTGATATTGGGCTGATGCTGATATTGGGCTGATGCTGATATTGGGCTGATGCTGATATTGGGCTGATGCTGATATTGGGCTGATGCTGATATTGGGCTGATGCTGATATTGGGCTGATGCTGATATTGGGCTGATGCTGATATTGGGCTGATGCTGATATTGGGCTGATGCTGATATTGGGCTGATGCTGATATTGGGCTGATGCTGATATTGGGCTGATATTGATATTGGGCTGATATTGATATTGGGCTGATATAGGCCTGCAGAGTGTCTAGTTTTGAAGATACAGACTCTGCTAAGCAAAAGTGAACAGGGCCAAACTGGGCTTATTTCGCTGTGAAAGTGACATTTAGGCACGGACTTGGAAAACCTTGTCTGAACCCCTCCATCCTTCCTGTAGCTGCTCAGACTCTGCTTCTCTGCCCCCAGCCAAGCTTATAGGCCTGCAGAGTGTCTAGTTTTGAAGATACAGACTCTGCTAAGCAAAAGTGAACAGGGCCAAACTGGGCTTATTTCGCTGTGAAAGTGACATTTAGGCACGGAGTTGGAAAACCTTGTCTGAACCCCTCCATCCTTCCTGTAGCTGCTCAGACTCTGCTTCTCTGCCCCCAGCCAAGCTTATAGGCCTGCAGAGTGTCTAGTTTTGAAGATACAGACTCTGCTAAGCAAAAGTGAACAGGGCCAAACTGGGCTTATTTCGCTGTGAAAGTGACATTTAGGCACGGAGTTGGAAAACCTTGTCTGAACCCCTCCATCCTTCCTGTAGCTGCTCAGACTCTGCTTCTCTGCCCCCAGCCAAGCTTATAGGCCTGCAGAGTGTCTAGTTTTGAAGATACAGACTCTGCTAAGCAAAAGTGAACAGGGCCAAACTGGGCTTATTTCGCTGTGAAAGTGACATTTAGGCACGGAGTTGGAAAACCTTGTCTGAACCCCTCCATCCTTCCTGTAGCTGCTCAGACTCTGCTTCTCTGCCCCCAGCCAAGCTTATAGGCCTGCAGAGTGTCTAGTTTTGAAGATACAGACTCTGCTAAGCAAAAGTGAACAGGGCCAAACTGGGCTTATTTCGCTGTGAAAGTGACATTTAGGCACGGAGTTGGAAAACCTTGTCTGAACCCCTCCATCCTTCCTGTAGCTGCTCAGACTCTGCTTCTCTGCCCCCAGCCAAGCTTATAGGCCTGCAGAGTGTCTAGTTTTGAAGATACAGACTCTGCTAAGCAAAAGTGAACAGGGCCAAACTGGGCTTATTTCGCTGTGAAAGTGACATTTAGGCACGGAGTTGGAAAACCTTGTCTGAACCCCTCCATCCTTCCTGTAGCTGCTCAGACTCTGCTTCTCTGCCCCCAGCCAAGCTTATAGGCCTGCAGAGTGTCTAGTTTTGAAGATACAGACTCTGCTAAGCAAAAGTGAACAGGGCCAAACTGGGCTTATTTCGCTGTGAAAGTGACATTTAGGCACGGAGTTGGAAAACCTTGTCTGAACCCCTCCATCCTTCCTGTAGCTGCTCAGACTCTGCTTCTCTGCCCCCAGCCAAGCTTATAGGCCTGCAGAGTGTCTAGTTTTGAAGATACAGACTCTGCTAAGCAAAAGTGAACAGGGCCAAACTGGGCTTATTTCGCTGTGAAAGTGACATTTAGGCACGGAGTTGGAAAACCTTGTCTGAACCCCTCCATCCTTCCTGTAGCTGCTCAGACTCTGCTTCTCTGCCCCCAGCCAAGCTTATAGGCCTGCAGAGTGTCTAGTTTTGAAGATACAGACTCTGCTAAGCAAAAGTGAACAGGGCCAAACTGGGCTTATTTCGCTGTGAAAGTGACATTTAGGCACGGAGTTGGAAAACCTTGTCTGAACCCCTCCATCCTTCCTGTAGCTGCTCAGACTCTGCTTCTCTGCCCCCAGCCAAGCTTATAGGCCTGCAGAGTGTCTAGTTTTGAAGATACAGACTCTGCTAAGCAAAAGTGAACAGGGCCAAACTGGGCTTATTTCGCTGTGAAAGTGACATTTAGGCACGGAGTTGGAAAACCTTGTCTGAACCCCTCCATCCTTCCTGTAGCTGCTCAGACTCTGCTTCTCTGCCCCCAGCCAAGCTTATAGGCCTGCAGAGTGTCTAGTTTTGAAGATACAGACTCTGCTAAGCAAAAGTGAACAGGGCCAAACTGGGCTTATTTCGCTGTGAAAGTGACATTTAGGCACGGAGTTGGAAAACCTTGTCTGAACCCCTCCATCCTTCCTGTAGCTGCTCAGACTCTGCTTCTCTGCCCCCAGCCAAGCTTATAGGCCTGCAGAGTGTCTAGTTTTGAAGATACAGACTCTGCTAAGCAAAAGTGAACAGGGCCAAACTGGGCTTATTTCGCTGTGAAAGTGACATTTAGGCACGGAGTTGGAAAACCTTGTCTGAACCCCTCCATCCTTCCTGTAGCTGCTCAGACTCTGCTTCTCTGCCCCCAGCCAAGCTTATAGGCCTGCAGAGTGTCTAGTTTTGAAGATACAGACTCTGCTAAGCAAAAGTGAACAGGGCCAAACTGGGCTTATTTCGCTGTGAAAGTGACATCGAAATTTCACAGCGAAATAAGCCCAGTTTGGCCCTGTTCACTTTTGCTTAGCAGAGTCTGTATCTTCAAAACTAGACACTCTGCAGGCCTATAAGCTTGGCTGGGGGCAGAGAAGCAGAGTCTGAGCAGCTACAGGAAGGATGGAGGGGTTCAGACAAGGTTTTCCAACTCCGTGCCTAAATGTCACTTTCACAGCGAAATAAGCCCAGTTTGGCCCTGTTCACTTTTGCTTAGCAGAGTCTGTATCTTCAAAACTAGACACTCTGCAGGCCTATAAGCTTGGCTGGGGGCAGAGAAGCAGAGTCTGAGCAGCTACAGGAAGGATGGAGGGGTTCAGACAAGGTTTTCCAACTCCGTGCCTAAATGTCACTTTCACAGCGAAATAAGCCCAGTTTGGCCCTGTTCACTTTTGCTTAGCAGAGTCTGTATCTTCAAAACTAGACACTCTGCAGGCCTATAAGCTTGGCTGGGGGCAGAGAAGCAGAGTCTGAGCAGCTACAGGAAGGATGGAGGGGTTCAGACAAGGTTTTCCAACTCCGTGCCTAAATGTCACTTTCACAGCGAAATAAGCCCAGTTTGGCCCTGTTCACTTTTGCTTAGCAGAGTCTGTATCTTCAAAACTAGACACTCTGCAGGCCTATAAGCTTGGCTGGGGGCAGAGAAGCAGAGTCTGAGCAGCTACAGGAAGGATGGAGGGGTTCAGACAAGGTTTTCCAACTCCGTGCCTAAATGTCACTTTCACAGCGAAATAAGCCCAGTTTGGCCCTGTTCACTTTTGCTTAGCAGAGTCTGTATCTTCAAAACTAGACACTCTGCAGGCCTATAAGCTTGGCTGGGGGCAGAGAAGCAGAGTCTGAGCAGCTACAGGAAGGATGGAGGGGTTCAGACAAGGTTTTCCAACTCCGTGCCTAAATGTCACTTTCACAGCGAAATAAGCCCAGTTTGGCCCTGTTCACTTTTGCTTAGCAGAGTCTGTATCTTCAAAACTAGACACTCTGCAGGCCTATAAGCTTGGCTGGGGGCAGAGAAGCAGAGTCTGAGCAGCTACAGGAAGGATGGAGGGGTTCAGACAAGGTTTTCCAACTCCGTGCCTAAATGTCACTTTCACAGCGAAATAAGCCCAGTTTGGCCCTGTTCACTTTTGCTTAGCAGAGTCTGTATCTTCAAAACTAGACACTCTGCAGGCCTATAAGCTTGGCTGGGGGCAGAGAAGCAGAGTCTGAGCAGCTACAGGAAGGATGGAGGGGTTCAGACAAGGTTTTCCAACTCCGTGCCTAAATGTCACTTTCACAGCGAAATAAGCCCAGTTTGGCCCTGTTCACTTTTGCTTAGCAGAGTCTGTATCTTCAAAACTAGACACTCTGCAGGCCTATAAGCTTGGCTGGGGGCAGAGAAGCAGAGTCTGAGCAGCTACAGGAAGGATGGAGGGGTTCAGACAAGGTTTTCCAACTCCGTGCCTAAATGTCACTTTCACAGCGAAATAAGCCCAGTTTGGCCCTGTTCACTTTTGCTTAGCAGAGTCTGTATCTTCAAAACTAGACACTCTGCAGGCCTATAAGCTTGGCTGGGGGCAGAGAAGCAGAGTCTGAGCAGCTACAGGAAGGATGGAGGGGTTCAGACAAGGTTTTCCAACTCCGTGCCTAAATGTCACTTTCACAGCGAAATAAGCCCAGTTTGGCCCTGTTCACTTTTGCTTAGCAGAGTCTGTATCTTCAAAACTAGACACTCTGCAGGCCTATAAGCTTGGCTGGGGGCAGAGAAGCAGAGTCTGAGCAGCTACAGGAAGGATGGAGGGGTTCAGACAAGGTTTCCAATATCAGCATCAGCCCAATATCAGCATCAGCCCAATATCAGCATCAGCCCAATATCAGCATCAGCCCAATATCAGCATCAGCCCAATATCAGCATCAGCCCAATATCAGCATCAGCCCAATATCAGCATCAGCCCAATATCAGCATCAGCCCAATATCAGCATCAGCCCAATATCAGCATCAGCCCAATATCAGCATCAGCCCAATATCAGCATCAGCCCAATATCAGCATCAGCCCAATATCAGCATCAGCCCAATATCAGCATCAGCCCAATATCAGCATCAGCCCAATATCAGCATCAGCCCAATATCAGCATCAGCCCAATATCAGCATCAGCCCAATATCAGCATCAGCCCAATATCAGCATCAGCCCAATATCAGCATCAGCCCAATATCAGCATCAGCCCAATATCAGCATCAGCCCAATATCAGCATCAGCCCAATATCAGCATCAGCCCAATATCAGCATCAGCCCAATATCAGCATCAGCCCAATATCAGCATCAGCCCAATATCAGCATCAGCCCAATATCAGCATCAGCCCAATATCAGCATCAGCCCAATATCAGCATCAGCCCAATATCAGCATCAGCCCAATATCAGCATCAGCCCAATATCAGCATCAGCCCAATATCAGCATCAGCCCAATATCAGCATCAGCCCAATATCAGCATCAGCCCAATATCAGCATCAGCCCAATATCAGCATCAGCCCAATATCAGCATCAGCCCAATATCAGCATCAGCCCAATATCAGCATCAGCCCAATATCAGCATCAGCCCAATATCAGCATCAGCCCAATATCAGCATCAGCCCAATATCAGCATCAGCCCAATATCAGCATCAGCCCAATATCAGCATCAGCCCAATATCAGCATCAGCCCAATATCAGCATCAGCCCAATATCAGCATCAGCCCAATATCAGCATCAGCCCAATATCAGCATCAGCCCAATATCAGCATCAGCCCAATATCAGCATCAGCCCTAGACACTCTGCAGGCCTATAAGCTTGGCTGGGGGCAGAGAAGCAGCCCAATATGATATAATATCAGCTGATGCTGATATTGGGCTGATGCTGATATTGGGCTGATGCTGATATTGGGCTGATGCTGATATTGGGCTGATGCTGATATTGGGCTGATGCTGATATTGGGCTGATGCTGATATTGGGCTGATGCTGATATTGGGCTGATGCTGATATTGGGCTGATGCTGATATTGGGCTGATGCTGATATTGGGCTGATGCTGATATTGGGCTGATGCTGATATTGGGCTGATGCTGATATTGGGCTGATGCTGATATTGGGCTGATGCTGATATTGGGCTGATGCTGATATTGGGCTGATGCTGATATTGGGCTGATGCTGATATTGGGCTGATGCTGATATTGGGCTGATGCTGATATTGGGCTGATGCTGATATTGGGCTGATGCTGATATTGGGCTGATGCTGATATTGGGCTGATGCTGATATTGGGCTGATGCTGATATTGGGCTGATGCTGATATTGGGCTGATGCTGATATTGGGCTGATGCTGATATTGGGCTGATGCTGATATTGGGCTGATGCTGATATTGGGCTGATGCTGATATTGGGCTGATGCTGATATTGGGCTGATGCTGATATTGGGCTGATGCTGATATTGGGCTGATGCTGATATTGGGCTGATGCTGATATTGGGCTGATGCTGATATTGGGCTGATGCTGATATTGGGCTGATGCTGATATTGGGCTGATGCTGATATTGGGCTGATGCTGATATTGGGCTGATGCTGATATTGGGCTGATGCTGATATTGGGCTGATGCTGATATTGGGCTGATGCTGATATTGGGCTGATGCTGATATTGGGCTGATGCTGATATTGGGCTGATGCTGATATTGGGCTGATGCTGATATTGGGCTGATGCTGATATTGGGCTGATGCTGATATTGGGCTGATGCTGATATTGGGCTGATGCTGATATTGGGCTGATGCTGATATTGGGCTGATGCTGATATTGGGCTGATGCTGATATTGGGCTGATGCTGATATTGGGCTGATGCTGATATTGGGCTGATGCTGATATTGGGCTGATGCTGATATTGGGCTGATGCTGATATTGGGCTGATGCTGATATTGGGCTGATGCTGATATTGGGCTGATGCTGATATTGGGCTGATGCTGATATTGGGCTGATGCTGATATTGGGCTGATGCTGATATTGGGCTGATGCTGATATTGGGCTGATGCTGATATTGGGCTGATGCTGATATTGGGCTGATGCTGATATTGGGCTGATGCTGATATTGGGCTGATGCTGATATTGGGCTGATGCTGATATTGGGCTGATGCTGATATTGGGCTGATGCTGATATTGGGCTGATGCTGATATTGGGCTGATGCTGATATTGGGCTGATGCTGATATTGGGCTGATGCTGATATTGGGCTGATGCTGATATTGGGCTGATGCTGATATTGGGCTGATGCTGATATTGGGCTGATGCTGATATTGGGCTGATATAGGCCTGCAGAGTGTCTAGTTTTGAAGATACAGACTCTGCTAAGCAAAAGTGAACAGGGCCAAACTGGGCTTATTTCGCTGTGAAAGTGACATTTAGGCACGGACTTGGAAAACCTTGTCTGAACCCCTCCATCCTTCCTGTAGCTGCTCAGACTCTGCTTCTCTGCCCCCAGCCAAGCTTATAGGCCTGCAGAGTGTCTAGTTTTGAAGATACAGACTCTGCTAAGCAAAAGTGAACAGGGCCAAACTGGGCTTATTTCGCTGTGAAAGTGACATTTAGGCACGGAGTTGGAAAACCTTGTCTGAACCCCTCCATCCTTCCTGTAGCTGCTCAGACTCTGCTTCTCTGCCCCCAGCCAAGCTTATAGGCCTGCAGAGTGTCTAGTTTTGAAGATACAGACTCTGCTAAGCAAAAGTGAACAGGGCCAAACTGGGCTTATTTCGCTGTGAAAGTGACATTTAGGCACGGAGTTGGAAAACCTTGTCTGAACCCCTCCATCCTTCCTGTAGCTGCTCAGACTCTGCTTCTCTGCCCCCAGCCAAGCTTATAGGCCTGCAGAGTGTCTAGTTTTGAAGATACAGACTCTGCTAAGCAAAAGTGAACAGGGCCAAACTGGGCTTATTTCGCTGTGAAAGTGACATTTAGGCACGGAGTTGGAAAACCTTGTCTGAACCCCTCCATCCTTCCTGTAGCTGCTCAGACTCTGCTTCTCTGCCCCCAGCCAAGCTTATAGGCCTGCAGAGTGTCTAGTTTTGAAGATACAGACTCTGCTAAGCAAAAGTGAACAGGGCCAAACTGGGCTTATTTCGCTGTGAAAGTGACATTTAGGCACGGAGTTGGAAAACCTTGTCTGAACCCCTCCATCCTTCCTGTAGCTGCTCAGACTCTGCTTCTCTGCCCCCAGCCAAGCTTATAGGCCTGCAGAGTGTCTAGTTTTGAAGATACAGACTCTGCTAAGCAAAAGTGAACAGGGCCAAACTGGGCTTATTTCGCTGTGAAAGTGACATTTAGGCACGGAGTTGGAAAACCTTGTCTGAACCCCTCCATCCTTCCTGTAGCTGCTCAGACTCTGCTTCTCTGCCCCCAGCCAAGCTTATAGGCCTGCAGAGTGTCTAGTTTTGAAGATACAGACTCTGCTAAGCAAAAGTGAACAGGGCCAAACTGGGCTTATTTCGCTGTGAAAGTGACATTTAGGCACGGAGTTGGAAAACCTTGTCTGAACCCCTCCATCCTTCCTGTAGCTGCTCAGACTCTGCTTCTCTGCCCCCAGCCAAGCTTATAGGCCTGCAGAGTGTCTAGTTTTGAAGATACAGACTCTGCTAAGCAAAAGTGAACAGGGCCAAACTGGGCTTATTTCGCTGTGAAAGTGACATTTAGGCACGGAGTTGGAAAACCTTGTCTGAACCCCTCCATCCTTCCTGTAGCTGCTCAGACTCTGCTTCTCTGCCCCCAGCCAAGCTTATAGGCCTGCAGAGTGTCTAGTTTTGAAGATACAGACTCTGCTAAGCAAAAGTGAACAGGGCCAAACTGGGCTTATTTCGCTGTGAAAGTGACATTTAGGCACGGAGTTGGAAAACCTTGTCTGAACCCCTCCATCCTTCCTGTAGCTGCTCAGACTCTGCTTCTCTGCCCCCAGCCAAGCTTATAGGCCTGCAGAGTGTCTAGTTTTGAAGATACAGACTCTGCTAAGCAAAAGTGAACAGGGCCAAACTGGGCTTATTTCGCTGTGAAAGTGACATTTAGGCACGGAGTTGGAAAACCTTGTCTGAACCCCTCCATCCTTCCTGTAGCTGCTCAGACTCTGCTTCTCTGCCCCCAGCCAAGCTTATAGGCCTGCAGAGTGTCTAGTTTTGAAGATACAGACTCTGCTAAGCAAAAGTGAACAGGGCCAAACTGGGCTTATTTCGCTGTGAAAGTGACATTTAGGCACGGAGTTGGAAAACCTTGTCTGAACCCCTCCATCCTTCCTGTAGCTGCTCAGACTCTGCTTCTCTGCCCCCAGCCAAGCTTATAGGCCTGCAGAGTGTCTAGTTTTGAAGATACAGACTCTGCTAAGCAAAAGTGAACAGGGCCAAACTGGGCTTATTTCGCTGTGAAAGTGACATTTAGGCACGGAGTTGGAAAACCTTGTCTGAACCCCTCCATCCTTCCTGTAGCTGCTCAGACTCTGCTTCTCTGCCCCCAGCCAAGCTTATAGGCCTGCAGAGTGTCTAGTTTTGAAGATACAGACTCTGCTAAGCAAAAGTGAACAGGGCCAAACTGGGCTTATTTCGCTGTGAAAGTGACATTTAGGCACGGAGTTGGAAAACCTTGTCTGAACCCCTCCATCCTTCCTGTAGCTGCTCAGACTCTGCTTCTCTGCCCCCAGCCAAGCTTATAGGCCTGCAGAGTGTCTAGTTTTGAAGATACAGACTCTGCTAAGCAAAAGTGAACAGGGCCAAACTGGGCTTATTTCGCTGTGAAAGTGACATTTAGGCACGGAGTTGGAAAACCTTGTCTGAACCCCTCCATCCTTCCTGTAGCTGCTCAGACTCTGCTTCTCTGCCCCCAGCCAAGCTTATAGGCCTGCAGAGTGTCTAGTTTTGAAGATACAGACTCTGCTAAGCAAAAGTGAACAGGGCCAAACTGGGCTTATTTCGCTGTGAAAGTGACATTTAGGCACGGAGTTGGAAAACCTTGTCTGAACCCCTCCATCCTTCCTGTAGCTGCTCAGACTCTGCTTCTCTGCCCCCAGCCAAGCTTATAGGCCTGCAGAGTGTCTAGTTTTGAAGATACAGACTCTGCTAAGCAAAAGTGAACAGGGCCAAACTGGGCTTATTTCGCTGTGAAAGTGACATTTAGGCACGGAGTTGGAAAACCTTGTCTGAACCCCTCCATCCATCCTGTAGCTGCTCAGACTCTGCTTCTCTGCCCCCAGCCAAGCTTATAGGCCTGCAGAGTGTCTAGTTTTGAAGATACAGACTCTGCTAAGCAAAAGTGAACAGGGCCAAACTGGGCTTATTTCGCTGTGAAATTTCGATGTCACTTTCACAGCGAAATAAGCCCAGTTTGGCCCTGTTCACTTTTGCTTAGCAGAGTCTGTATCTTCAAAACTAGACACTCTGCAGGCCTATAAGCTTGGCTGGGGGCAGAGAAGCAGAGTCTGAGCAGCTACAGGAAGGATGGAGGGGTTCAGACAAGGTTTTCCAACTCCGTGCCTAAATGTCACTTTCACAGCGAAATAAGCCCAGTTTGGCCCTGTTCACTTTTGCTTAGCAGAGTCTGTATCTTCAAAACTAGACACTCTGCAGGCCTATAAGCTTGGCTGGGGGCAGAGAAGCAGAGTCTGAGCAGCTACAGGAAGGATGGAGGGGTTCAGACAAGGTTTTCCAACTCCGTGCCTAAATGTCACTTTCACAGCGAAATAAGCCCAGTTTGGCCCTGTTCACTTTTGCTTAGCAGAGTCTGTATCTTCAAAACTAGACACTCTGCAGGCCTATAAGCTTGGCTGGGGGCAGAGAAGCAGAGTCTGAGCAGCTACAGGAAGGATGGAGGGGTTCAGACAAGGTTTTCCAACTCCGTGCCTAAATGTCACTTTCACAGCGAAATAAGCCCAGTTTGGCCCTGTTCACTTTTGCTTAGCAGAGTCTGTATCTTCAAAACTAGACACTCTGCAGGCCTATAAGCTTGGCTGGGGGCAGAGAAGCAGAGTCTGAGCAGCTACAGGAAGGATGGAGGGGTTCAGACAAGGTTTTCCAACTCCGTGCCTAAATGTCACTTTCACAGCGAAATAAGCCCAGTTTGGCCCTGTTCACTTTTGCTTAGCAGAGTCTGTATCTTCAAAACTAGACACTCTGCAGGCCTATAAGCTTGGCTGGGGGCAGAGAAGCAGAGTCTGAGCAGCTACAGGAAGGATGGAGGGGTTCAGACAAGGTTTTCCAACTCCGTGCCTAAATGTCACTTTCACAGCGAAATAAGCCCAGTTTGGCCCTGTTCACTTTTGCTTAGCAGAGTCTGTATCTTCAAAACTAGACACTCTGCAGGCCTATAAGCTTGGCTGGGGGCAGAGAAGCAGAGTCTGAGCAGCTACAGGAAGGATGGAGGGGTTCAGACAAGGTTTTCCAACTCCGTGCCTAAATGTCACTTTCACAGCGAAATAAGCCCAGTTTGGCCCTGTTCACTTTTGCTTAGCAGAGTCTGTATCTTCAAAACTAGACACTCTGCAGGCCTATAAGCTTGGCTGGGGGCAGAGAAGCAGAGTCTGAGCAGCTACAGGAAGGATGGAGGGGTTCAGACAAGGTTTTCCAACTCCGTGCCTAAATGTCACTTTCACAGCGAAATAAGCCCAGTTTGGCCCTGTTCACTTTTGCTTAGCAGAGTCTGTATCTTCAAAACTAGACACTCTGCAGGCCTATAAGCTTGGCTGGGGGCAGAGAAGCAGAGTCTGAGCAGCTACAGGAAGGATGGAGGGGTTCAGACAAGGTTTTCCAACTCCGTGCCTAAATGTCACTTTCACAGCGAAATAAGCCCAGTTTGGCCCTGTTCACTTTTGCTTAGCAGAGTCTGTATCTTCAAAACTAGACACTCTGCAGGCCTATAAGCTTGGCTGGGGGCAGAGAAGCAGAGTCTGAGCAGCTACAGGAAGGATGGAGGGGTTCAGACAAGGTTTTCCAACTCCGTGCCTAAATGTCACTTTCACAGCGAAATAAGCCCAGTTTGGCCCTGTTCACTTTTGCTTAGCAGAGTCTGTATCTTCAAAACTAGACACTCTGCAGGCCTATAAGCTTGGCTGGGGGCAGAGAAGCAGAGTCTGAGCAGCTACAGGAAGGATGGAGGGGTTCAGACAAGGTTTTCCAACTCCGTGCCTAAATGTCACTTTCACAGCGAAATAAGCCCAGTTTGGCCCTGTTCACTTTTGCTTAGCAGAGTCTGTATCTTCAAAACTAGACACTCTGCAGGCCTATAAGCTTGGCTGGGGGCAGAGAAGCAGAGTCTGAGCAGCTACAGGAAGGATGGAGGGGTTCAGACAAGGTTTTCCAACTCCGTGCCTAAATGTCACTTTCACAGCGAAATAAGCCCAGTTTGGCCCTGTTCACTTTTGCTTAGCAGAGTCTGTATCTTCAAAACTAGACACTCTGCAGGCCTATAAGCTTGGCTGGGGGCAGAGAAGCAGAGTCTGAGCAGCTACAGGAAGGATGGAGGGGTTCAGACAAGGTTTTCCAACTCCGTGCCTAAATGTCACTTTCACAGCGAAATAAGCCCAGTTTGGCCCTGTTCACTTTTGCTTAGCAGAGTCTGTATCTTCAAAACTAGACACTCTGCAGGCCTATAAGCTTGGCTGGGGGCAGAGAAGCAGAGTCTGAGCAGCTACAGGAAGGATGGAGGGGTTCAGACAAGGTTTTCCAAGTCCGTGCCTAAATCTCACTTTCACAGCGAAATAAGCCCATCAGCCCAATATCAGCATCAGCCCAATATCAGCATCAGCCCAATATCAGCATCAGCCCAATATCAGCATCAGCCCAATATCAGCATCAGCCCAATATCAGCATCAGCCCAATATCAGCATCAGCCCAATATCAGCATCAGCCCAATATCAGCATCAGCCCAATATCAGCATCAGCCCAATATCAGCATCAGCCCAATATCAGCATCAGCCCAATATCAGCATCAGCCCAATATCAGCATCAGCCCAATATCAGCATCAGCCCAATATCAGCATCAGCCCAATATCAGCATCAGCCCAATATCAGCATCAGCCCAATATCAGCATCAGCCCAATATCAGCATCAGCCCAATATCAGCATCAGCCCAATATCAGCATCAGCCCAATATCAGCATCAGCCCAATATCAGCATCAGCCCAATATCAGCATCAGCCCAATATCAGCATCAGCCCAATATCAGCATCAGCCCAATATCAGCATCAGCCCAATATCAGCATCAGCCCAATATCAGCATCAGCCCAATATCAGCATCAGCCCAATATCAGCATCAGCCCAATATCAGCATCAGCCCAATATCAGCATCAGCCCAATATCAGCATCAGCCCAATATCAGCATCAGCCCAATATCAGCATCAGCCCAATATCAGCATCAGCCCAATATCAGCATCAGCCCAATATCAGCATCAGCCCAATATCAGCATCAGCCCAATATCAGCATCAGCCCAATATCAGCATCAGCCCAATATCAGCATCAGCCCAATATCAGCATCAGCCCAATATCAGCATCAGCCCAATATCAGCATCAGCCCAATATCAGCATCAGCCCAATATCAGCATCAGCCCAATATCAGCATCAGCCCAATATCAGCATCAGCCCAATATCAGCATCAGCCCAATATCAGCATCAGCCCAATATCAGCATCAGCCCAATATCAGCATCAGCCCAATATCAGCATCAGCCCAATATCAGCATCAGCCCAATATCAGCATCAGCCCAATATCAGCATCAGCCCAATATCAGCATCAGCCCAATATCAGCATCAGCCCAATATCAGCATCAGCCCAATATCAGCATCAGCCCAATATCAGCATCAGCCCAATATCAGCATCAGCCCAATATCAGCATCAGCCCAATATCAGCATCAGCCCAATATCAGCATCAGCCCAATATCAGCATCAGCCCAATATCAGCATCAGCCCAATATCAGCATCAGCCCAATATCAGCATCAGCCCAATATCAGCATCAGCCCAATATCAGCATCAGCCCAATATCAGCATCAGCCCAATATCAGCATCAGCCCAATATCAGCATCAGCCCAATATCAGCATCAGCCCAATATCAGCATCAGCCCAATATCAGCATCAGCCCAATATCAGCATCAGCCCAATATCAGCATCAGCCCAATATCAGCATCAGCCCAATATCAGCATCAGCCCAATATCAGCATCAGCCCAATATCAGCATCAGCCCAATATCAGCATCAGCCCAATATCAGCATCAGCCCAATATCAGCATCAGCCCAATATCAGCATCAGCCCAATATCAGCATCAGCCCAATATCAGCATCAGCCCAATATCAGCATCAGCCCAATATCAGCATCAGCCCAATATCAGCATCAGCCCAATATCAGCATCAGCCCAATATCAGCATCAGCCCAATATCAGCATCAGCCCAATATCAGCATCAGCCCAATATCAGCATCAGCCCAATATCAGCATCAGCCCAATATCAGCATCAGCCCAATATCAGCATCAGCCCAATATCAGCATCAGCTGATATTATATCATATTGGGCTGCTTCTCTGCCCCCAGCCAAACTTATAGGCCTGCAGAGTGTCTAGGGCTGATGCTGATATTGGGCTGATGCTGATATTGGGCTGATGCTGATATTGGGCTGATGCTGATATTGGGCTGATGCTGATATTGGGCTGATGCTGATATTGGGCTGATGCTGATATTGGGCTGATGCTGATATTGGGCTGATGCTGATATTGGGCTGATGCTGATATTGGGCTGATGCTGATATTGGGCTGATGCTGATATTGGGCTGATGCTGATATTGGGCTGATGCTGATATTGGGCTGATGCTGATATTGGGCTGATGCTGATATTGGGCTGATGCTGATATTGGGCTGATGCTGATATTGGGCTGATGCTGATATTGGGCTGATGCTGATATTGGGCTGATGCTGATATTGGGCTGATGCTGATATTGGGCTGATGCTGATATTGGGCTGATGCTGATATTGGGCTGATGCTGATATTGGGCTGATGCTGATATTGGGCTGATGCTGATATTGGGCTGATGCTGATATTGGGCTGATGCTGATATTGGGCTGATGCTGATATTGGGCTGATGCTGATATTGGGCTGATGCTGATATTGGGCTGATGCTGATATTGGGCTGATGCTGATATTGGGCTGATGCTGATATTGGGCTGATGCTGATATTGGGCTGATGCTGATATTGGGCTGATGCTGATATTGGGCTGATGCTGATATTGGGCTGATGCTGATATTGGGCTGATGCTGATATTGGGCTGATGCTGATATTGGGCTGATGCTGATATTGGGCTGATGCTGATATTGGGCTGATGCTGATATTGGGCTGATGCTGATATTGGGCTGATGCTGATATTGGGCTGATGCTGATATTGGGCTGATGCTGATATTGGGCTGATGCTGATATTGGGCTGATGCTGATATTGGGCTGATGCTGATATTGGGCTGATGCTGATATTGGGCTGATGCTGATATTGGGCTGATGCTGATATTGGGCTGATGCTGATATTGGGCTGATGCTGATATTGGGCTGATGCTGATATTGGGCTGATGCTGATATTGGGCTGATGCTGATATTGGGCTGATGCTGATATTGGGCTGATGCTGATATTGGGCTGATGCTGATATTGGGCTGATGCTGATATTGGGCTGATGCTGATATTGGGCTGATGCTGATATTGGGCTGATGCTGATATTGGGCTGATGCTGATATTGGGCTGATGCTGATATTGGGCTGATGCTGATATTGGGCTGATGCTGATATTGGGCTGATGCTGATATTGGGCTGATGCTGATATTGGGCTGATGCTGATATTGGGCTGATGCTGATATTGGGCTGATGCTGATATTGGGCTGATGCTGATATTGGGCTGATGCTGATATTGGGCTGATGCTGATATTGGGCTGATGCTGATATTGGGCTGATGCTGATATTGGGCTGATGCTGATATTGGGCTGATGCTGATATTGGGCTGATGCTGATATTGGGCTGATGCTGATATTGGGCTGATGCTGATATTGGGCTGATGCTGATATTGGGCTGATGCTGATATTGGGCTGATGCTGATATTGGGCTGATGCTGATATTGGGCTGATGCTGATATTGGGCTGATGCTGATATTGGGCTGATGCTGATATTGGGCTGATGCTGATATTGGGCTGATGCTGATATTGGGCTGATGCTGATATTGGGCTGATGCTGATATTGGGCTGATGCTGATATTGGGCTGATGCTGATATTGGGCTGATGCTGATATTGGGCTGATGCTGATATTGGGCTGATGCTGATATTGGGCTGATGCTGATATTGGGCTGATGCTGATATTGGGCTGATGCTGATATTGGGCTGATGCTGATATTGGGCTGATGCTGATATTGGGCTGATGCTGATATTGGGCTGATGCTGATATTGGGCTGATGCTGATATTGGGCTGATGCTGATATTGGGCTGATGCTGATATTGGGCTGATGCTGATATTGGGCTGATGCTGATATTGGGCTGATGCTGATATTGGGCTGATGCTGATATTGGGCTGATGCTGATATTGGGCTGATGCTGATATTGGGCTGATGCTGATATTGGGCTGATGCTGATATTGGGCTGATGCTGATATTGGGCTGATGCTGATATTGGGCTGATGCTGATATTGGGCTGATGCTGATATTGGGCTGATGCTGATATTGGGCTGATGCTGATATTGGGCTGATGCTGATATTGGGCTGATGCTGATATTGGGCTGATGCTGATATTGGGCTGATGCTGATATTGGGCTGATGCTGATATTGGGCTGATGCTGATATTGGGCTGATGCTGATATTGGGCTGATGCTGATATTGGGCTGATGCTGATATTGGGCTGATGCTGATATTGGGCTGATATTGATATTGGGCTGATATTGATATTGGGCTGATATAGGCCTGCAGAGTGTCTAGTTTTGAAGATACAGACTCTGCTAAGCAAAAGTGAACAGGGCCAAACTGGGCTTATTTCGCTGTGAAAGTGACATTTAGGCACGGACTTGGAAAACCTTGTCTGAACCCCTCCATCCTTCCTGTAGCTGCTCAGACTCTGCTTCTCTGCCCCCAGCCAAGCTTATAGGCCTGCAGAGTGTCTAGTTTTGAAGATACAGACTCTGCTAAGCAAAAGTGAACAGGGCCAAACTGGGCTTATTTCGCTGTGAAAGTGACATTTAGGCACGGAGTTGGAAAACCTTGTCTGAACCCCTCCATCCTTCCTGTAGCTGCTCAGACTGCTTCTCTGCCCCCAGCCAAGCTTATAGGCCTGCAGAGTGTCTAGTTTTGAAGATACAGACTCTGCTAAGCAAAAGTGAACAGGGCCAAACTGGGCTTATTTCGCTGTGAAAGTGACATTTAGGCACGGAGTTGGAAAACCTTGTCTGAACCCCTCCATCCTTCCTGTAGCTGCTCAGACTCTGCTTCTCTGCCCCCAGCCAAGCTTATAGGCCTGCAGAGTGTCTAGTTTTGAAGATACAGACTCTGCTAAGCAAAAGTGAACAGGGCCAAACTGGGCTTATTTCGCTGTGAAAGTGACATTTAGGCACGGAGTTGGAAAACCTTGTCTGAACCCCTCCATCCTTCCTGTAGCTGCTCAGACTCTGCTTCTCTGCCCCCAGCCAAGCTTATAGGCCTGCAGAGTGTCTAGTTTTGAAGATACAGACTCTGCTAAGCAAAAGTGAACAGGGCCAAACTGGGCTTATTTCGCTGTGAAAGTGACATTTAGGCACGGAGTTGGAAAACCTTGTCTGAACCCCTCCATCCTTCCTGTAGCTGCTCAGACTCTGCTTCTCTGCCCCCAGCCAAGCTTATAGGCCTGCAGAGTGTCTAGTTTTGAAGATACAGACTCTGCTAAGCAAAAGTGAACAGGGCCAAACTGGGCTTATTTCGCTGTGAAAGTGACATTTAGGCACGGAGTTGGAAAACCTTGTCTGAACCCCTCCATCCTTCCTGTAGCTGCTCAGACTCTGCTTCTCTGCCCCCAGCCAAGCTTATAGGCCTGCAGAGTGTCTAGTTTTGAAGATACAGACTCTGCTAAGCAAAAGTGAACAGGGCCAAACTGGGCTTATTTCGCTGTGAAAGTGACATTTAGGCACGGAGTTGGAAAACCTTGTCTGAACCCCTCCATCCTTCCTGTAGCTGCTCAGACTCTGCTTCTCTGCCCCCAGCCAAGCTTATAGGCCTGCAGAGTGTCTAGTTTTGAAGATACAGACTCTGCTAAGCAAAAGTGAACAGGGCCAAACTGGGCTTATTTCGCTGTGAAAGTGACATTTAGGCACGGAGTTGGAAAACCTTGTCTGAACCCCTCCATCCTTCCTGTAGCTGCTCAGACTCTGCATCTCTGCCCCCAGCCAAGCTTATAGGCCTGCAGAGTGTCTAGTTTTGAAGATACAGACTCTGCTAAGCAAAAGTGAACAGGGCCAAACTGGGCTTATTTCGCTGTGAAAGTGACATTTAGGCACGGAGTTGGAAAACCTTGTCTGAACCCCTCCATCCTTCCTGTAGCTGCTCAGACTCTGCTTCTCTGCCCCCAGCCAAGCTTATAGGCCTGCAGAGTGTCTAGTTTTGAAGATACAGACTCTGCTAAGCAAAAGTGAACAGGGCCAAACTGGGCTTATTTCGCTGTGAAAGTGACATTTAGGCACGGAGTTGGAAAACCTTGTCTGAACCCCTCCATCCTTCCTGTAGCTGCTCAGACTCTGCTTCTCTGCCCCCAGCCAAGCTTATAGGCCTGCAGAGTGTCTAGTTTTGAAGATACAGACTCTGCTAAGCAAAAGTGAACAGGGCCAAACTGGGCTTATTTCGCTGTGAAAGTGACATTTAGGCACGGAGTTGGAAAACCTTGTCTGAACCCCTCCATCCTTCCTGTAGCTGCTCAGACTCTGCTTCTCTGCCCCCAGCCAAGCTTATAGGCCTGCAGAGTGTCTAGTTTTGAAGATACAGACTCTGCTAAGCAAAAGTGAACAGGGCCAAACTGGGCTTATTTCGCTGTGAAAGTGACATTTAGGCACGGAGTTGGAAAACCTTGTCTGAACCCCTCCATCCTTCCTGTAGCTGCTCAGACTCTGCTTCTCTGCCCCCAGCCAAGCTTATAGGCCTGCAGAGTGTCTAGTTTTGAAGATACAGACTCTGCTAAGCAAAAGTGAACAGGGCCAAACTGGGCTTATTTCGCTGTGAAAGTGACATTTAGGCACGGAGTTGGAAAACCTTGTCTGAACCCCTCCATCCTTCCTGTAGCTGCTCAGACTCTGCTTCTCTGCCCCCAGCCAAGCTTATAGGCCTGCAGAGTGTCTAGTTTTGAAGATACAGACTCTGCTAAGCAAAAGTGAACAGGGCCAAACTGGGCTTATTTCGCTGTGAAAGTGACATTTAGGCACGGAGTTGGAAAACCTTGTCTGAACCCCTCCATCCTTCCTGTAGCTGCTCAGACTCTGCTTCTCTGCCCCCAGCCAAGCTTATAGGCCTGCAGAGTGTCTAGTTTTGAAGATACAGACTCTGCTAAGCAAAAGTGAACAGGGCCAAACTGGGCTTATTTCGCTGTGAAAGTGACATTTAGGCACGGAGTTGGAAAACCTTGTCTGAACCCCTCCATCCTTCCTGTAGCTGCTCAGACTCTGCTTCTCTGCCCCCAGCCAAGCTTATAGGCCTGCAGAGTGTCTAGTTTTGAAGATACAGACTCTGCTAAGCAAAAGTGAACAGGGCCAAACTGGGCTTATTTCGCTGTGAAAGTGACATTTAGGCACGGAGTTGGAAAACCTTGTCTGAACCCCTCCATCCTTCCTGTAGCTGCTCAGACTCTGCTTCTCTGCCCCCAGCCAAGCTTATAGGCCTGCAGAGTGTCTAGTTTTGAAGATACAGACTCTGCTAAGCAAAAGTGAACAGGGCCAAACTGGGCTTATTTCGCTGTGAAATTTCGATGTCACTTTCACAGCGAAATAAGCCCAGTTTGGCCCTGTTCACTTTTGCTTAGCAGAGTCTGTATCTTCAAAACTAGACACTCTGCAGGCCTATAAGCTTGGCTGGGGGCAGAGAAGCAGAGTCTGAGCAGCTACAGGAAGGATGGAGGGGTTCAGACAAGGTTTTCCAACTCCGTGCCTAAATGTCACTTTCACAGCGAAATAAGCCCAGTTTGGCCCTGTTCACTTTTGCTTAGCAGAGTCTGTATCTTCAAAACTAGACACTCTGCAGGCCTATAAGCTTGGCTGGGGGCAGAGAAGCAGAGTCTGAGCAGCTACAGGAAGGATGGAGGGGTTCAGACAAGGTTTTCCAACTCCGTGCCTAAATGTCACTTTCACAGCGAAATAAGCCCAGTTTGGCCCTGTTCACTTTTGCTTAGCAGAGTCTGTATCTTCAAAACTAGACACTCTGCAGGCCTATAAGCTTGGCTGGGGGCAGAGAAGCAGAGTCTGAGCAGCTACAGGAAGGATGGAGGGGTTCAGACAAGGTTTTCCAACTCCGTGCCTAAATGTCACTTTCACAGCGAAATAAGCCCAGTTTGGCCCTGTTCACTTTTGCTTAGCAGAGTCTGTATCTTCAAAACTAGACACTCTGCAGGCCTATAAGCTTGGCTGGGGGCAGAGAAGCAGAGTCTGAGCAGCTACAGGAAGGATGGAGGGGTTCAGACAAGGTTTTCCAACTCCGTGCCTAAATGTCACTTTCACAGCGAAATAAGCCCAGTTTGGCCCTGTTCACTTTTGCTTAGCAGAGTCTGTATCTTCAAAACTAGACACTCTGCAGGCCTATAAGCTTGGCTGGGGGCAGAGAAGCAGAGTCTGAGCAGCTACAGGAAGGATGGAGGGGTTCAGACAAGGTTTTCCAACTCCGTGCCTAAATGTCACTTTCACAGCGAAATAAGCCCAGTTTGGCCCTGTTCACTTTTGCTTAGCAGAGTCTGTATCTTCAAAACTAGACACTCTGCAGGCCTATAAGCTTGGCTGGGGGCAGAGAAGCAGAGTCTGAGCAGCTACAGGAAGGATGGAGGGGTTCAGACAAGGTTTTCCAACTCCGTGCCTAAATGTCACTTTCACAGCGAAATAAGCCCAGTTTGGCCCTGTTCACTTTTGCTTAGCAGAGTCTGTATCTTCAAAACTAGACACTCTGCAGGCCTATAAGCTTGGCTGGGGGCAGAGAAGCAGAGTCTGAGCAGCTACAGGAAGGATGGAGGGGTTCAGACAAGGTTTTCCAACTCCGTGCCTAAATGTCACTTTCACAGCGAAATAAGCCCAGTTTGGCCCTGTTCACTTTTGCTTAGCAGAGTCTGTATCTTCAAAACTAGACACTCTGCAGGCCTATAAGCTTGGCTGGGGGCAGAGAAGCAGAGTCTGAGCAGCTACAGGAAGGATGGAGGGGTTCAGACAAGGTTTTCCAACTCCGTGCCTAAATGTCACTTTCACAGCGAAATAAGCCCAGTTTGGCCCTGTTCACTTTTGCTTAGCAGAGTCTGTATCTTCAAAACTAGACACTCTGCAGGCCTATAAGCTTGGCTGGGGGCAGAGAAGCAGAGTCTGAGCAGCTACAGGAAGGATGGAGGGGTTCAGACAAGGTTTTCCAACTCCGTGCCTAAATGTCACTTTCACAGCGAAATAAGCCCAGTTTGGCCCTGTTCACTTTTGCTTAGCAGAGTCTGTATCTTCAAAACTAGACACTCTGCAGGCCTATAAGCTTGGCTGGGGGCAGAGAAGCAGAGTCTGAGCAGCTACAGGAAGGATGGAGGGGTTCAGACAAGGTTTTCCAACTCCGTGCCTAAATGTCACTTTCACAGCGAAATAAGCCCAGTTTGGCCCTGTTCACTTTTGCTTAGCAGAGTCTGTATCTTCAAAACTAGACACTCTGCAGGCCTATAAGCTTGGCTGGGGGCAGAGAAGCAGAGTCTGAGCAGCTACAGGAAGGATGGAGGGGTTCAGACAAGGTTTTCCAACTCCGTGCCTAAATGTCACTTTCACAGCGAAATAAGCCCAGTTTGGCCCTGTTCACTTTTGCTTAGCAGAGTCTGTATCTTCAAAACTAGACACTCTGCAGGCCTATAAGCTTGGCTGGGGGCAGAGAAGCAGAGTCTGAGCAGCTACAGGAAGGATGGAGGGGTTCAGACAAGGTTTTCCAACTCCGTGCCTAAATGTCACTTTCACAGCGAAATAAGCCCAGTTTGGCCCTGTTCACTTTTGCTTAGCAGAGTCTGTATCTTCAAAACTAGACACTCTGCAGGCCTATAAGCTTGGCTGGGGGCAGAGAAGCAGAGTCTGAGCAGCTACAGGAAGGATGGAGGGGTTCAGACAAGGTTTTCCAACTCCGTGCCTAAATGTCACTTTCACAGCGAAATAAGCCCAGTTTGGCCCTGTTCACTTTTGCTTAGCAGAGTCTGTATCTTCAAAACTAGACACTCTGCAGGCCTATAAGCTTGGCTGGGGGCAGAGAAGCAGAGTCTGAGCAGCTACAGGAAGGATGGAGGGGTTCAGACAAGGTTTTCCAAGTCCGTGCCTAAATGTCACTTTCACAGCGAAATAAGCCCAGTTTGGCCCTGTTCACTTTTGCTTAGCAGAGTCTGTATCTTCAAAACTAGACACTCTGCAGGCCTATATCAGCCCAATATCAATATCAGCCCAATATCAATATCAGCCCAATATCAGCATCAGCCCAATATCAGCATCAGCCCAATATCAGCATCAGCCCAATATCAGCATCAGCCCAATATCAGCATCAGCCCAATATCAGCATCAGCCCAATATCAGCATCAGCCCAATATCAGCATCAGCCCAATATCAGCATCAGCCCAATATCAGCATCAGCCCAATATCAGCATCAGCCCAATATCAGCATCAGCTCAATATCAGCATCAGCCCAATATCAGCATCAGCCCAATATCAGCATCAGCCCAATATCAGCATCAGCCCAATATCAGCATCAGCCCAATATCAGCATCAGCCCAATATCAGCATCAGCCCAATATCAGCATCAGCCCAATATCAGCATCAGCCCAATATCAGCATCAGCCCAATATCAGCATCAGCCCAATATCAGCATCAGCCCAATATCAGCATCAGCCCAATATCAGCATCAGCCCAATATCAGCATCAGCCCAATATCAGCATCAGCCCAATATCAGCATCAGCCCAATATCAGCATCAGCCCAATATCAGCATCAGCCCAATATCAGCATCAGCCCAATATCAGCATCAGCCCAATATCAGCATCAGCCCAATATCAGCATCAGCCCAATATCAGCATCAGCCCAATATCAGCATCAGCCCAATATCAGCATCAGCCCAATATCAGCATCAGCCCAATATCAGCATCAGCCCAATATCAGCATCAGCCCAATATCAGCATCAGCCCAATATCAGCATCAGCCCAATATCAGCATCAGCCCAATATCAGCATCAGCCCAATATCAGCATCAGCCCAATATCAGCATCAGCCCAATATCAGCATCAGCCCAATATCAGCATCAGCCCAATATCAGCATCAGCCCAATATCAGCATCAGCCCAATATCAGCATCAGCCCAATATCAGCATCAGCCCAATATCAGCATCAGCCCAATATCAGCATCAGCCCAATATCAGCATCAGCCCAATATCAGCATCAGCCCAATATCAGCATCAGCCCAATATCAGCATCAGCCCAATATCAGCATCAGCCCAATATCAGCATCAGCCCAATATCAGCATCAGCCCAATATCAGCATCAGCCCAATATCAGCATCAGCCCAATATCAGCATCAGCCCAATATCAGCATCAGCCCAATATCAGCATCAGCCCAATATCAGCATCAGCCCAATATCAGCATCAGCCCAATATCAGCATCAGCCCAATATCAGCATCAGCCCAATATCAGCATCAGCCCAATATCAGCATCAGCCCAATATCAGCATCAGCCCAATATCAGCATCAGCCCAATATCAGCATCAGCCCAATATCAGCATCAGCCCAATATCAGCATCAGCCCAATATCAGCATCAGCCCAATATCAGCATCAGCCCAATATCAGCATCAGCCCAATATCAGCATCAGCCCAATATCAGCATCAGCCCAATATCAGCATCAGCCCAATATCAGCATCAGCCCAATATCAGCATCAGCCCAATATCAGCATCAGCCCAATATCAGCATCAGCCCAATATCAGCATCAGCCCAATATCAGCATCAGCCCAATATCAGCATCAGCCCAATATCAGCATCAGCCCAATATCAGCATCAGCCCAATATCAGCATCAGCCCAATATCAGCATCAGCCCAATATCAGCATCAGCCCAATATCAGCATCAGCCCAATATCAGCATCAGCCCTAGACACTCTGCAGGCCTATAAGCTTGGCTGGGGGCAGAGAAGCAGCCCAATATGATATAATATCAGCTGATGCTGATATTGGGCTGATGCTGATATTGGGCTGATGCTGATATTGGGCTGATGCTGATATTGGGCTGATGCTGATATTGGGCTGATGCTGATATTGGGCTGATGCTGATATTGGGCTGATGCTGATATTGGGCTGATGCTGATATTGGGCTGATGCTGATATTGGGCTGATGCTGATATTGGGCTGATGCTGATATTGGGCTGATGCTGATATTGGGCTGATGCTGATATTGGGCTGATGCTGATATTGGGCTGATGCTGATATTGGGCTGATGCTGATATTGGGCTGATGCTGATATTGGGCTGATGCTGATATTGGGCTGATGCTGATATTGGGCTGATGCTGATATTGGGCTGATGCTGATATTGGGCTGATGCTGATATTGGGCTGATGCTGATATTGGGCTGATGCTGATATTGGGCTGATGCTGATATTGGGCTGATGCTGATATTGGGCTGATGCTGATATTGGGCTGATGCTGATATTGGGCTGATGCTGATATTGGGCTGATGCTGATATTGGGCTGATGCTGATATTGGGCTGATGCTGATATTGGGCTGATGCTGATATTGGGCTGATGCTGATATTGGGCTGATATTGATATTGGGCTGATATTGATATTGGGCTGATATAGGCCTGCAGAGTGTCTAGTTTTGAAGATACAGACTCTGCTAAGCAAAAGTGAACAGGGCCAAACTGGGCTTATTTCGCTGTGAAAGTGACATTTAGGCACGGACTTGAAAAACCTTGTCTGAACCCCTCCATCCTTCCTGTAGCTGCTCAGACTCTGCTTCTCTGCCCCCAGCCAAGCTTATAGGCCTGCAGAGTGTCTAGTTTTGAAGATACAGACTCTGCTAAGCAAAAGTGAACAGGGCCAAACTGGGCTTATTTCGCTGTGAAAGTGACATTTAGGCACGGAGTTGGAAAACCTTGTCTGAACCCCTCCATCCTTCCTGTAGCTGCTCAGACTCTGCTTCTCTGCCCCCAGCCAAGCTTATAGGCCTGCAGAGTGTCTAGTTTTGAAGATACAGACTCTGCTAAGCAAAAGTGAACAGGGCCAAACTGGGCTTATTTCGCTGTGAAAGTGACATTTAGGCACGGACTTGAAAAACCTTGTCTGAACCCCTCCATCCTTCCTGTAGCTGCTCAGACTCTGCTTCTCTGCCCCCAGCCAAGCTTATAGGCCTGCAGAGTGTCTAGTTTTGAAGATACAGACTCTGCTAAGCAAAAGTGAACAGGGCCAAACTGGGCTTATTTCGCTGTGAAAGTGACATTTAGGCACGGAGTTGGAAAACCTTGTCTGAACCCCTCCATCCTTCCTGTAGCTGCTCAGACTCTGCTTCTCTGCCCCCAGCCAAGCTTATAGGCCTGCAGAGTGTCTAGTTTTGAAGATACAGACTCTGCTAAGCAAAAGTGAACAGGGCCAAACTGGGCTTATTTCGCTGTGAAAGTGACATTTAGGCACGGAGTTGGAAAACCTTGTCTGAACCCCTCCATCCTTCCTGTAGCTGCTCAGACTCTGCTTCTCTGCCCCCAGCCAAGCTTATAGGCCTGCAGAGTGTCTAGTTTTGAAGATACAGACTCTGCTAAGCAAAAGTGAACAGGGCCAAACTGGGCTTATTTCGCTGTGAAAGTGACATTTAGGCACGGAGTTGGAAAACCTTGTCTGAACCCCTCCATCCTTCCTGTAGCTGCTCAGACTCTGCTTCTCTGCCCCCAGCCAAGCTTATAGGCCTGCAGAGTGTCTAGTTTTGAAGATACAGACTCTGCTAAGCAAAAGTGAACAGGGCCAAACTGGGCTTATTTCGCTGTGAAAGTGACATTTAGGCACGGAGTTGGAAAACCTTGTCTGAACCCCTCCATCCTTCCTGTAGCTGCTCAGACTCTGCTTCTCTGCCCCCAGCCAAGCTTATAGGCCTGCAGAGTGTCTAGTTTTGAAGATACAGACTCTGCTAAGCAAAAGTGAACAGGGCCAAACTGGGCTTATTTCGCTGTGAAAGTGACATTTAGGCACGGAGTTGGAAAACCTTGTCTGAACCCCTCCATCCTTCCTGTAGCTGCTCAGACTCTGCTTCTCTGCCCCCAGCCAAGCTTATAGGCCTGCAGAGTGTCTAGTTTTGAAGATACAGACTCTGCTAAGCAAAAGTGAACAGGGCCAAACTGGGCTTATTTCGCTGTGAAAGTGACATTTAGGCACGGAGTTGGAAAACCTTGTCTGAACCCCTCCATCCTTCCTGTAGCTGCTCAGACTCTGCTTCTCTGCCCCCAGCCAAGCTTATAGGCCTGCAGAGTGTCTAGTTTTGAAGATACAGACTCTGCTAAGCAAAAGTGAACAGGGCCAAACTGGGCTTATTTCGCTGTGAAAGTGACATTTAGGCACGGAGTTGGAAAACCTTGTCTGAACCCCTCCATCCTTCCTGTAGCTGCTCAGACTCTGCTTCTCTGCCCCCAGCCAAGCTTATAGGCCTGCAGAGTGTCTAGTTTTGAAGATACAGACTCTGCTAAGCAAAAGTGAACAGGGCCAAACTGGGCTTATTTCGCTGTGAAAGTGACATTTAGGCACGGAGTTGGAAAACCTTGTCTGAACCCCTCCATCCTTCCTGTAGCTGCTCAGACTCTGCTTCTCTGCCCCCAGCCAAGCTTATAGGCCTGCAGAGTGTCTAGTTTTGAAGATACAGACTCTGCTAAGCAAAAGTGAACAGGGCCAAACTGGGCTTATTTCGCTGTGAAAGTGACATTTAGGCACGGAGTTGGAAAACCTTGTCTGAACCCCTCCATCCTTCCTGTAGCTGCTCAGACTCTGCTTCTCTGCCCCCAGCCAAGCTTATAGGCCTGCAGAGTGTCTAGTTTTGAAGATACAGACTCTGCTAAGCAAAAGTGAACAGGGCCAAACTGGGCTTATTTCGCTGTGAAAGTGACATTTAGGCACGGAGTTGGAAAACCTTGTCTGAACCCCTCCATCCTTCCTGTAGCTGCTCAGACTCTGCTTCTCTGCCCCCAGCCAAGCTTATAGGCCTGCAGAGTGTCTAGTTTTGAAGATACAGACTCTGCTAAGCAAAAGTGAACAGGGCCAAACTGGGCTTATTTCGCTGTGAAAGTGACATTTAGGCACGGAGTTGGAAAACCTTGTCTGAACCCCTCCATCCTTCCTGTAGCTGCTCAGACTCTGCTTCTCTGCCCCCAGCCAAGCTTATAGGCCTGCAGAGTGTCTAGTTTTGAAGATACAGACTCTGCTAAGCAAAAGTGAACAGGGCCAAACTGGGCTTATTTCGCTGTGAAAGTGACATTTAGGCACGGAGTTGGAAAACCTTGTCTGAACCCCTCCATCCTTCCTGTAGCTGCTCAGACTCTGCTTCTCTGCCCCCAGCCAAGCTTATAGGCCTGCAGAGTGTCTAGTTTTGAAGATACAGACTCTGCTAAGCAAAAGTGAACAGGGCCAAACTGGGCTTATTTCGCTGTGAAAGTGACATCGAAATTTCACAGCGAAATAAGCCCAGTTTGGCCCTGTTCACTTTTGCTTAGCAGAGTCTGTATCTTCAAAACTAGACACTCTGCAGGCCTATAAGCTTGGCTGGGGGCAGAGAAGCAGAGTCTGAGCAGCTACAGGAAGGATGGAGGGGTTCAGACAAGGTTTTCCAACTCCGTGCCTAAATGTCACTTTCACAGCGAAATAAGCCCAGTTTGGCCCTGTTCACTTTTGCTTAGCAGAGTCTGTATCTTCAAAACTAGACACTCTGCAGGCCTATAAGCTTGGCTGGGGGCAGAGAAGCAGAGTCTGAGCAGCTACAGGAAGGATGGAGGGGTTCAGACAAGGTTTTCCAACTCCGTGCCTAAATGTCACTTTCACAGCGAAATAAGCCCAGTTTGGCCCTGTTCACTTTTGCTTAGCAGAGTCTGTATCTTCAAAACTAGACACTCTGCAGGCCTATAAGCTTGGCTGGGGGCAGAGAAGCAGAGTCTGAGCAGCTACAGGAAGGATGGAGGGGTTCAGACAAGGTTTTCCAACTCCGTGCCTAAATGTCACTTTCACAGCGAAATAAGCCCAGTTTGGCCCTGTTCACTTTTGCTTAGCAGAGTCTGTATCTTCAAAACTAGACACTCTGCAGGCCTATAAGCTTGGCTGGGGGCAGAGAAGCAGAGTCTGAGCAGCTACAGGAAGGATGGAGGGGTTCAGACAAGGTTTTCCAACTCCGTGCCTAAATGTCACTTTCACAGCGAAATAAGCCCAGTTTGGCCCTGTTCACTTTTGCTTAGCAGAGTCTGTATCTTCAAAACTAGACACTCTGCAGGCCTATAAGCTTGGCTGGGGGCAGAGAAGCAGAGTCTGAGCAGCTACAGGAAGGATGGAGGGGTTCAGACAAGGTTTTCCAACTCCGTGCCTAAATGTCACTTTCACAGCGAAATAAGCCCAGTTTGGCCCTGTTCACTTTTGCTTAGCAGAGTCTGTATCTTCAAAACTAGACACTCTGCAGGCCTATAAGCTTGGCTGGGGGCAGAGAAGCAGAGTCTGAGCAGCTACAGGAAGGATGGAGGGGTTCAGACAAGGTTTTCCAACTCCGTGCCTAAATGTCACTTTCACAGCGAAATAAGCCCAGTTTGGCCCTGTTCACTTTTGCTTAGCAGAGTCTGTGTCTTCAAAACTAGACACTCTGCAGGCCTATAAGCTTGGCTGGGGGCAGAGAAGCAGAGTCTGAGCAGCTACAGGAAGGATGGAGGGGTTCAGACAAGGTTTTCCAACTCCGTGCCTAAATGTCACTTTCACAGCGAAATAAGCCCAGTTTGGCCCTGTTCACTTTTGCTTAGCAGAGTCTGTATCTTCAAAACTAGACACTCTGCAGGCCTATAAGCTTGGCTGGGGGCAGAGAAGCAGAGTCTGAGCAGCTACAGGAAGGATGGAGGGGTTCAGACAAGGTTTTCCAACTCCGTGCCTAAATGTCACTTTCACAGCGAAATAAGCCCAGTTTGGCCCTGTTCACTTTTGCTTAGCAGAGTCTGTATCTTCAAAACTAGACACTCTGCAGGCCTATAAGCTTGGCTGGGGGCAGAGAAGCAGAGTCTGAGCAGCTACAGGAAGGATGGAGGGGTTCAGACAAGGTTTTCCAACTCCGTGCCTAAATGTCACTTTCACAGCGAAATAAGCCCAGTTTGGCCCTGTTCACTTTTGCTTAGCAGAGTCTGTATCTTCAAAACTAGACACTCTGCAGGCCTATAAGCTTGGCTGGGGGCAGAGAAGCAGAGTCTGAGCAGCTACAGGAAGGATGGAGGGGTTCAGACAAGGTTTTCCAACTCCGTGCCTAAATGTCACTTTCACAGCGAAATAAGCCCAGTTTGGCCCTGTTCACTTTTGCTTAGCAGAGTCTGTATCTTCAAAACTAGACACTCTGCAGGCCTATAAGCTTGGCTGGGGGCAGAGAAGCAGAGTCTGAGCAGCTACAGGAAGGATGGAGGGGTTCAGACAAGGTTTTCCAACTCCGTGCCTAAATGTCACTTTCACAGCGAAATAAGCCCAGTTTGGCCCTGTTCACTTTTGCTTAGCAGAGTCTGTATCTTCAAAACTAGACACTCTGCAGGCCTATAAGCTTGGCTGGGGGCAGAGAAGCAGAGTCTGAGCAGCTACAGGAAGGATGGAGGGGTTCAGACAAGGTTTTCCAACTCCGTGCCTAAATGTCACTTTCACAGCGAAATAAGCCCAGTTTGGCCCTGTTCACTTTTGCTTAGCAGAGTCTGTATCTTCAAAACTAGACACTCTGCAGGCCTATAAGCTTGGCTGGGGGCAGAGAAGCAGAGTCTGAGCAGCTACAGGAAGGATGGAGGGGTTCAGACAAGGTTTTCCAACTCCGTGCCTAAATGTCACTTTCACAGCGAAATAAGCCCAGTTTGGCCCTGTTCACTTTTGCTTAGCAGAGTCTGTATCTTCAAAACTAGACACTCTGCAGGCCTATAAGCTTGGCTGGGGGCAGAGAAGCAGAGTCTGAGCAGCTACAGGAAGGATGGAGGGGTTCAGACAAGGTTTTCCAACTCCGTGCCTAAATGTCACTTTCACAGCGAAATAAGCCCAGTTTGGCCCTGTTCACTTTTGCTTAGCAGAGTCTGTATCTTCAAAACTAGACACTCTGCAGGCCTATAAGCTTGGCTGGGGGCAGAGAAGCAGAGTCTGAGCAGCTACAGGAAGGATGGAGGGGTTCAGACAAGGTTTTCCAACTCCGTGCCTAAATGTCACTTTCACAGCGAAATAAGCCCAGTTTGGCCCTGTTCACTTTTGCTTAGCAGAGTCTGTATCTTCAAAACTAGACACTCTGCAGGCCTATAAGCTTGGCTGGGGGCAGAGAAGCAGAGTCTGAGCAGCTACAGGAAGGATGGAGGGGTTCAGACAAGGTTTTCCAACTCCGTGCCTAAATGTCACTTTCACAGCGAAATAAGCCCAGTTTGGCCCTGTTCACTTTTGCTTAGCAGAGTCTGTATCTTCAAAACTAGACACTCTGCAGGCCTATAAGCTTGGCTGGGGGCAGAGAAGCAGAGTCTGAGCAGCTACAGGAAGGATGGAGGGGTTCAGACAAGGTTTTCCAACTCCGTGCCTAAATGTCACTTTCACAGCGAAATAAGCCCAGTTTGGCCCTGTTCACTTTTGCTTAGCAGAGTCTGTATCTTCAAAACTAGACACTCTGCAGGCCTATAAGCTTGGCTGGGGGCAGAGAAGCAGAGTCTGAGCAGCTACAGGAAGGATGGAGGGGTTCAGACAAGGTTTTCCAACTCCGTGCCTAAATGTCACTTTCACAGCGAAATAAGCCCAGTTTGGCCCTGTTCACTTTTGCTTAGCAGAGTCTGTATCTTCAAAACTAGACACTCTGCAGGCCTATAAGCTTGGCTGGGGGCAGAGAAGCAGAGTCTGAGCAGCTACAGGAAGGATGGAGGGGTTCAGACAAGGTTTTCCAACTCCGTGCCTAAATGTCACTTTCACAGCGAAATAAGCCCAGTTTGGCCCTGTTCACTTTTGCTTAGCAGAGTCTGTATCTTCAAAACTAGACACTCTGCAGGCCTATAAGCTTGGCTGGGGGCAGAGAAGCAGAGTCTGAGCAGCTACAGGAAGGATGGAGGGGTTCAGACAAGGTTTTCCAACTCCGTGCCTAAATGTCACTTTCACAGCGAAATAAGCCCAGTTTGGCCCTGTTCACTTTTGCTTAGCAGAGTCTGTATCTTCAAAACTAGACACTCTGCAGGCCTATAAGCTTGGCTGGGGGCAGAGAAGCAGAGTCTGAGCAGCTACAGGAAGGATGGAGGGGTTCAGACAAGGTTTTCCAACTCCGTGCCTAAATGTCACTTTCACAGCGAAATAAGCCCAGTTTGGCCCTGTTCACTTTTGCTTAGCAGAGTCTGTATCTTCAAAACTAGACACTCTGCAGGCCTATAAGCTTGGCTGGGGGCAGAGAAGCAGAGTCTGAGCAGCTACAGGAAGGATGGAGGGGTTCAGACAAGGTTTTCCAACTCCGTGCCTAAATGTCACTTTCACAGCGAAATAAGCCCAGTTTGGCCCTGTTCACTTTTGCTTAGCAGAGTCTGTATCTTCAAAACTAGACACTCTGCAGGCCTATAAGCTTGGCTGGGGGCAGAGAAGCAGAGTCTGAGCAGCTACAGGAAGGATGGAGGGGTTCAGACAAGGTTTTCCAACTCCGTGCCTAAATGTCACTTTCACAGCGAAATAAGCCCAGTTTGGCCCTGTTCACTTTTGCTTAGCAGAGTCTGTATCTTCAAAACTAGACACTCTGCAGGCCTATAAGCTTGGCTGGGGGCAGAGAAGCAGAGTCTGAGCAGCTACAGGAAGGATGGAGGGGTTCAGACAAGGTTTTCCAACTCCGTGCCTAAATGTCACTTTCACAGCGAAATAAGCCCAGTTTGGCCCTGTTCACTTTTGCTTAGCAGAGTCTGTATCTTCAAAACTAGACACTCTGCAGGCCTATAAGCTTGGCTGGGGGCAGAGAAGCAGAGTCTGAGCAGCTACAGGAAGGATGGAGGGGTTCAGACAAGGTTTTCCAACTCCGTGCCTAAATGTCACTTTCACAGCGAAATAAGCCCAGTTTGGCCCTGTTCACTTTTGCTTAGCAGAGTCTGTATCTTCAAAACTAGACACTCTGCAGGCCTATAAGCTTGGCTGGGGGCAGAGAAGCAGAGTCTGAGCAGCTACAGGAAGGATGGAGGGGTTCAGACAAGGTTTTCCAACTCCGTGCCTAAATGTCACTTTCACAGCGAAATAAGCCCAGTTTGGCCCTGTTCACTTTTGCTTAGCAGAGTCTGTATCTTCAAAACTAGACACTCTGCAGGCCTATAAGCTTGGCTGGGGGCAGAGAAGCAGAGTCTGAGCAGCTACAGGAAGGATGGAGGGGTTCAGACAAGGTTTTCCAACTCCGTGCCTAAATGTCACTTTCACAGCGAAATAAGCCCAGTTTGGCCCTGTTCACTTTTGCTTAGCAGAGTCTGTATCTTCAAAACTAGACACTCTGCAGGCCTATAAGCTTGGCTGGGGGCAGAGAAGCAGAGTCTGAGCAGCTACAGGAAGGATGGAGGGGTTCAGACAAGGTTTTCCAACTCCGTGCCTAAATGTCACTTTCACAGCGAAATAAGCCCAGTTTGGCCCTGTTCACTTTTGCTTAGCAGAGTCTGTATCTTCAAAACTAGACACTCTGCAGGCCTATAAGCTTGGCTGGGGGCAGAGAAGCAGAGTCTGAGCAGCTACAGGAAGGATGGAGGGGTTCAGACAAGGTTTTCCAACTCCGTGCCTAAATGTCACTTTCACAGCGAAATAAGCCCAGTTTGGCCCTGTTCACTTTTGCTTAGCAGAGTCTGTATCTTCAAAACTAGACACTCTGCAGGCCTATAAGCTTGGCTGGGGGCAGAGAAGCAGAGTCTGAGCAGCTACAGGAAGGATGGAGGGGTTCAGACAAGGTTTTCCAACTCCGTGCCTAAATGTCACTTTCACAGCGAAATAAGCCCAGTTTGGCCCTGTTCACTTTTGCTTAGCAGAGTCTGTATCTTCAAAACTAGACACTCTGCAGGCCTATAAGCTTGGCTGGGGGCAGAGAAGCAGAGTCTGAGCAGCTACAGGAAGGATGGAGGGGTTCAGACAAGGTTTTCCAACTCCGTGCCTAAATGTCACTTTCACAGCGAAATAAGCCCAGTTTGGCCCTGTTCACTTTTGCTTAGCAGAGTCTGTATCTTCAAAACTAGACACTCTGCAGGCCTATAAGCTTGGCTGGGGGCAGAGAAGCAGAGTCTGAGCAGCTACAGGAAGGATGGAGGGGTTCAGACAAGGTTTTCCAACTCCGTGCCTAAATGTCACTTTCACAGCGAAATAAGCCCAGTTTGGCCCTGTTCACTTTTGCTTAGCAGAGTCTGTATCTTCAAAACTAGACACTCTGCAGGCCTATAAGCTTGGCTGGGGGCAGAGAAGCAGAGTCTGAGCAGCTACAGGAAGGATGGAGGGGTTCAGACAAGGTTTTCCAACTCCGTGCCTAAATGTCACTTTCACAGCGAAATAAGCCCAGTTTGGCCCTGTTCACTTTTGCTTAGCAGAGTCTGTATCTTCAAAACTAGACACTCTGCAGGCCTATAAGCTTGGCTGGGGGCAGAGAAGCAGAGTCTGAGCAGCTACAGGAAGGATGGAGGGGTTCAGACAAGGTTTTCCAACTCCGTGCCTAAATGTCACTTTCACAGCGAAATAAGCCCAGTTTGGCCCTGTTCACTTTTGCTTAGCAGAGTCTGTATCTTCAAAACTAGACACTCTGCAGGCCTATAAGCTTGGCTGGGGGCAGAGAAGCAGAGTCTGAGCAGCTACAGGAAGGATGGAGGGGTTCAGACAAGGTTTTCCAACTCCGTGCCTAAATGTCACTTTCACAGCGAAATAAGCCCAGTTTGGCCCTGTTCACTTTTGCTTAGCAGAGTCTGTATCTTCAAAACTAGACACTCTGCAGGCCTATAAGCTTGGCTGGGGGCAGAGAAGCAGAGTCTGAGCAGCTACAGGAAGGATGGAGGGGTTCAGACAAGCGTTTTCCAACTCCGTGCCTAAATGTCACTTTCACAGCGAAATAAGCCCAGTTTGGCCCTGTTCACTTTTGCTTAGCAGAGTCTGTATCTTCAAAACTAGACACTCTGCAGGCCTATAAGCTTGGCTGGGGGCAGAGAAGCAGAGTCTGAGCAGCTACAGGAAGGATGGAGGGGTTCAGACAAGGTTTTCCAACTCCGTGCCTAAATGTCACTTTCACAGCGAAATAAGCCCAGTTTGGCCCTGTTCACTTTTGCTTAGCAGAGTCTGTATCTTCAAAACTAGACACTCTGCAGGCCTATAAGCTTGGCTGGGGGCAGAGAAGCAGAGTCTGAGCAGCTACAGGAAGGATGGAGGGGTTCAGACAAGGTTTTCCAACTCCGTGCCTAAATGTCACTTTCACAGCGAAATAAGCCCAGTTTGGCCCTGTTCACTTTTGCTTAGCAGAGTCTGTATCTTCAAAACTAGACACTCTGCAGGCCTATAAGCTTGGCTGGGGGCAGAGAAGCAGAGTCTGAGCAGCTACAGGAAGGATGGAGGGGTTCAGACAAGGTTTTCCAACTCCGTGCCTAAATGTCACTTTCACAGCGAAATAAGCCCAGTTTGGCCCTGTTCACTTTTGCTTAGCAGAGTCTGTATCTTCAAAACTAGACACTCTGCAGGCCTATAAGCTTGGCTGGGGGCAGAGAAGCAGAGTCTGAGCAGCTACAGGAAGGATGGAGGGGTTCAGACAAGGTTTTCCAACTCCGTGCCTAAATGTCACTTTCACAGCGAAATAAGCCCAGTTTGGCCCTGTTCACTTTTGCTTAGCAGAGTCTGTATCTTCAAAACTAGACACTCTGCAGGCCTATAAGCTTGGCTGGGGGCAGAGAAGCAGAGTCTGAGCAGCTACAGGAAGGATGGAGGGGTTCAGACAAGGTTTTCCAACTCCGTGCCTAAATGTCACTTTCACAGCGAAATAAGCCCAGTTTGGCCCTGTTCACTTTTGCTTAGCAGAGTCTGTATCTTCAAAACTAGACACTCTGCAGGCCTATAAGCTTGGCTGGGGGCAGAGAAGCAGAGTCTGAGCAGCTACAGGAAGGATGGAGGGGTTCAGACAAGGTTTTCCAACTCCGTGCCTAAATGTCACTTTCACAGCGAAATAAGCCCAGTTTGGCCCTGTTCACTTTTGCTTAGCAGAGTCTGTATCTTCAAAACTAGACACTCTGCAGGCCTATAAGCTTGGCTGGGGGCAGAGAAGCAGAGTCTGAGCAGCTACAGGAAGGATGGAGGGGTTCAGACAAGGTTTTCCAACTCCGTGCCTAAATGTCACTTTCACAGCGAAATAAGCCCAGTTTGGCCCTGTTCACTTTTGCTTAGCAGAGTCTGTATCTTCAAAACTAGACACTCTGCAGGCCTATAAGCTTGGCTGGGGGCAGAGAAGCAGAGTCTGAGCAGCTACAGGAAGGATGGAGGGGTTCAGACAAGGTTTTCCAACTCCGTGCCTAAATGTCACTTTCACAGCGAAATAAGCCCAGTTTGGCCCTGTTCACTTTTGCTTAGCAGAGTCTGTATCTTCAAAACTAGACACTCTGCAGGCCTATAAGCTTGGCTGGGGGCAGAGAAGCAGAGTCTGAGCAGCTACAGGAAGGATGGAGGGGTTCAGACAAGGTTTTCCAACTCCGTGCCTAAATGTCACTTTCACAGCGAAATAAGCCCAGTTTGGCCCTGTTCACTTTTGCTTAGCAGAGTCTGTATCTTCAAAACTAGACACTCTGCAGGCCTATAAGCTTGGCTGGGGGCAGAGAAGCAGAGTCTGAGCAGCTACAGGAAGGATGGAGGGGTTCAGACAAGGTTTTCCAACTCCGTGCCTAAATGTCACTTTCACAGCGAAATAAGCCCAGTTTGGCCCTGTTCACTTTTGCTTAGCAGAGTCTGTATCTTCAAAACTAGACACTCTGCAGGCCTATAAGCTTGGCTGGGGGCAGAGAAGCAGAGTCTGAGCAGCTACAGGAAGGATGGAGGGGTTCAGACAAGGTTTTCCAACTCCGTGCCTAAATGTCACTTTCACAGCGAAATAAGCCCAGTTTGGCCCTGTTCACTTTTGCTTAGCAGAGTCTGTATCTTCAAAACTAGACACTCTGCAGGCCTATAAGCTTGGCTGGGGGCAGAGAAGCAGAGTCTGAGCAGCTACAGGAAGGATGGAGGGGTTCAGACAAGGTTTTCCAACTCCGTGCCTAAATGTCACTTTCACAGCGAAATAAGCCCAGTTTGGCCCTGTTCACTTTTGCTTAGCAGAGTCTGTATCTTCAAAACTAGACACTCTGCAGGCCTATAAGCTTGGCTGGGGGCAGAGAAGCAGAGTCTGAGCAGCTACAGGAAGGATGGAGGGGTTCAGACAAGGTTTTCCAACTCCGTGCCTAAATGTCACTTTCACAGCGAAATAAGCCCAGTTTGGCCCTGTTCACTTTTGCTTAGCAGAGTCTGTATCTTCAAAACTAGACACTCTGCAGGCCTATAAGCTTGGCTGGGGGCAGAGAAGCAGAGTCTGAGCAGCTACAGGAAGGATGGAGGGGTTCAGACAAGGTTTTCCAACTCCGTGCCTAAATGTCACTTTCACAGCGAAATAAGCCCAGTTTGGCCCTGTTCACTTTTGCTTAGCAGAGTCTGTATCTTCAAAACTAGACACTCTGCAGGCCTATAAGCTTGGCTGGGGGCAGAGAAGCAGAGTCTGAGCAGCTACAGGAAGGATGGAGGGGTTCAGACAAGGTTTTCCAACTCCGTGCCTAAATGTCACTTTCACAGCGAAATAAGCCCAGTTTGGCCCTGTTCACTTTTGCTTAGCAGAGTCTGTATCTTCAAAACTAGACACTCTGCAGGCCTATAAGCTTGGCTGGGGGCAGAGAAGCAGAGTCTGAGCAGCTACAGGAAGGATGGAGGGGTTCAGACAAGGTTTCCAATATCAGCATCAGCCCAATATCAGCATCAGCCCAATATCAGCATCAGCCCAATATCAGCATCAGCCCAATATCAGCATCAGCCCAATATCAGCATCAGCCCAATATCAGCATCAGCCCAATATCAGCATCAGCCCAATATCAGCATCAGCCCAATATCAGCATCAGCCCAATATCAGCATCAGCCCAATATCAGCATCAGCCCAATATCAGCATCAGCCCAATATCAGCATCAGCCCAATATCAGCATCAGCCCAATATCAGCATCAGCCCAATATCAGCATCAGCCCAATATCAGCATCAGCCCAATATCAGCATCAGCCCAATATCAGCATCAGCCCAATATCAGCATCAGCCCAATATCAGCATCAGCCCAATATCAGCATCAGCCCAATATCAGCATCAGCCCAATATCAGCATCAGCCCAATATCAGCATCAGCCCAATATCAGCATCAGCCCAATATCAGCATCAGCCCAATATCAGCATCAGCCCAATATCAGCATCAGCCCAATATCAGCATCAGCCCAATATCAGCATCAGCCCAATATCAGCATCAGCCCAATATCAGCATCAGCCCAATATCAGCATCAGCCCAATATCAGCATCAGCCCAATATCAGCATCAGCCCAATATCAGCATCAGCCCAATATCAGCATCAGCCCAATATCAGCATCAGCCCAATATCAGCATCAGCCCAATATCAGCATCAGCCCAATATCAGCATCAGCCCAATATCAGCATCAGCCCAATATCAGCATCAGCCCAATATCAGCATCAGCCCAATATCAGCATCAGCCCAATATCAGCATCAGCCCAATATCAGCATCAGCCCAATATCAGCATCAGCCCAATATCAGCATCAGCCCAATATCAGCATCAGCCCAATATCAGCATCAGCCCAATATCAGCATCAGCCCAATATCAGCATCAGCCCAATATCAGCATCAGCCCAATATCAGCATCAGCCCAATATCAGCATCAGCCCAATATCAGCATCAGCCCAATATCAGCATCAGCCCAATATCAGCATCAGCCCAATATCAGCATCAGCCCAATATCAGCATCAGCCCAATATCAGCATCAGCCCAATATCAGCATCAGCCCAATATCAGCATCAGCCCAATATCAGCATCAGCCCAATATCAGCATCAGCCCAATATCAGCATCAGCCCAATATCAGCATCAGCCCAATATCAGCATCAGCCCAATATCAGCATCAGCCCAATATCAGCATCAGCCCTAGACACTCTGCAGGCCTATAAGCTTGGCTGGGGGCAGAGAAGCAGCCCAATATGATATAATATCAGCTGATGCTGATATTGGGCTGATGCTGATATTGGGCTGATGCTGATATTGGGCTGATGCTGATATTGGGCTGATGCTGATATTGGGCTGATGCTGATATTGGGCTGATGCTGATATTGGGCTGATGCTGATATTGGGCTGATGCTGATATTGGGCTGATGCTGATATTGGGCTGATGCTGATATTGGGCTGATGCTGATATTGGGCTGATGCTGATATTGGGCTGATGCTGATATTGGGCTGATGCTGATATTGGGCTGATGCTGATATTGGGCTGATGCTGATATTGGGCTGATGCTGATATTGGGCTGATGCTGATATTGGGCTGATGCTGATATTGGGCTGATGCTGATATTGGGCTGATGCTGATATTGGGCTGATGCTGATATTGGGCTGATGCTGATATTGGGCTGATGCTGATATTGGGCTGATGCTGATATTGGGCTGATGCTGATATTGGGCTGATGCTGATATTGGGCTGATGCTGATATTGGGCTGATGCTGATATTGGGCTGATGCTGATATTGGGCTGATGCTGATATTGGGCTGATGCTGATATTGGGCTGATGCTGATATTGGGCTGATGCTGATATTGGGCTGATGCTGATATTGGGCTGATGCTGATATTGGGCTGATGCTGATATTGGGCTGATGCTGATATTGGGCTGATGCTGATATTGGGCTGATGCTGATATTGGGCTGATGCTGATATTGGGCTGATGCTGATATTGGGCTGATGCTGATATTGGGCTGATGCTGATATTGGGCTGATGCTGATATTGGGCTGATGCTGATATTGGGCTGATGCTGATATTGGGCTGATGCTGATATTGGGCTGATGCTGATATTGGGCTGATGCTGATATTGGGCTGATGCTGATATTGGGCTGATGCTGATATTGGGCTGATGCTGATATTGGGCTGATGCTGATATTGGGCTGATGCTGATATTGGGCTGATGCTGATATTGGGCTGATGCTGATATTGGGCTGATGCTGATATTGGGCTGATGCTGATATTGGGCTGATGCTGATATTGGGCTGATGCTGATATTGGGCTGATGCTGATATTGGGCTGATGCTGATATTGGGCTGATGCTGATATTGGGCTGATGCTGATATTGGGCTGATGCTGATATTGGGCTGATGCTGATATTGGGCTGATGCTGATATTGGGCTGATGCTGATATTGGGCTGATGCTGATATTGGGCTGATGCTGATATTGGGCTGATGCTGATATTGGGCTGATGCTGATATTGGGCTGATGCTGATATTGGGCTGATGCTGATATTGGGCTGATGCTGATATTGGGCTGATGCTGATATTGGGCTGATGCTGATATTGGGCTGATGCTGATATTGGGCTGATGCTGATATTGGGCTGATGCTGATATTGGGCTGATGCTGATATTGGGCTGATGCTGATATTGGGCTGATGCTGATATTGGGCTGATGCTGATATTGGGCTGATGCTGATATTGGGCTGATGCTGATATTGGGCTGATGCTGATATTGGGCTGATGCTGATATTGGGCTGATGCTGATATTGGGCTGATGCTGATATTGGGCTGATGCTGATATTGGGCTGATGCTGATATTGGGCTGATGCTGATATTGGGCTGATGCTGATATTGGGCTGATGCTGATATTGGGCTGATGCTGATATTGGGCTGATGCTGATATTGGGCTGATGCTGATATTGGGCTGATGCTGATATTGGGCTGATGCTGATATTGGGCTGATGCTGATATTGGGCTGATGCTGATATTGGGCTGATGCTGATATTGGGCTGATGCTGATATTGGGCTGATGCTGATATTGGGCTGATGCTGATATTGGGCTGATGCTGATATTGGGCTGATGCTGATATTGGGCTGATGCTGATATTGGGCTGATGCTGATATTGGGCTGATGCTGATATTGGGCTGATGCTGATATTGGGCTGATGCTGATATTGGGCTGATATAGGCCTGCAGAGTGTCTAGTTTTGAAGATACAGACTCTGCTAAGCAAAAGTGAACAGGGCCAAACTGGGCTTATTTCGCTGTGAAAGTGACATTTAGGCACGGACTTGGAAAACCTTGTCTGAACCCCTCCATCCTTCCTGTAGCTGCTCAGACTCTGCTTCTCTGCCCCCAGCCAAGCTTATAGGCCTGCAGAGTGTCTAGTTTTGAAGATACAGACTCTGCTAAGCAAAAGTGAACAGGGCCAAACTGGGCTTATTTCGCTGTGAAAGTGACATTTAGGCACGGAGTTGGAAAACCTTGTCTGAACCCCTCCATCCTTCCTGTAGCTGCTCAGACTCTGCTTCTCTGCCCCCAGCCAAGCTTATAGGCCTGCAGAGTGTCTAGTTTTGAAGATACAGACTCTGCTAAGCAAAAGTGAACAGGGCCAAACTGGGCTTATTTCGCTGTGAAAGTGACATTTAGGCACGGAGTTGGAAAACCTTGTCTGAACCCCTCCATCCTTCCTGTAGCTGCTCAGACTCTGCTTCTCTGCCCCCAGCCAAGCTTATAGGCCTGCAGAGTGTCTAGTTTTGAAGATACAGACTCTGCTAAGCAAAAGTGAACAGGGCCAAACTGGGCTTATTTCGCTGTGAAAGTGACATTTAGGCACGGAGTTGGAAAACCTTGTCTGAACCCCTCCATCCTTCCTGTAGCTGCTCAGACTCTGCTTCTCTGCCCCCAGCCAAGCTTATAGGCCTGCAGAGTGTCTAGTTTTGAAGATACAGACTCTGCTAAGCAAAAGTGAACAGGGCCAAACTGGGCTTATTTCGCTGTGAAAGTGACATTTAGGCACGGAGTTGGAAAACCTTGTCTGAACCCCTCCATCCTTCCTGTAGCTGCTCAGACTCTGCTTCTCTGCCCCCAGCCAAGCTTATAGGCCTGCAGAGTGTCTAGTTTTGAAGATACAGACTCTGCTAAGCAAAAGTGAACAGGGCCAAACTGGGCTTATTTCGCTGTGAAAGTGACATTTAGGCACGGAGTTGGAAAACCTTGTCTGAACCCCTCCATCCTTCCTGTAGCTGCTCAGACTCTGCTTCTCTGCCCCCAGCCAAGCTTATAGGCCTGCAGAGTGTCTAGTTTTGAAGATACAGACTCTGCTAAGCAAAAGTGAACAGGGCCAAACTGGGCTTATTTCGCTGTGAAAGTGACATTTAGGCACGGAGTTGGAAAACCTTGTCTGAACCCCTCCATCCTTCCTGTAGCTGCTCAGACTCTGCTTCTCTGCCCCCAGCCAAGCTTATAGGCCTGCAGAGTGTCTAGTTTTGAAGATACAGACTCTGCTAAGCAAAAGTGAACAGGGCCAAACTGGGCTTATTTCGCTGTGAAAGTGACATTTAGGCACGGAGTTGGAAAACCTTGTCTGAACCCCTCCATCCTTCCTGTAGCTGCTCAGACTCTGCTTCTCTGCCCCCAGCCAAGCTTATAGGCCTGCAGAGTGTCTAGTTTTGAAGATACAGACTCTGCTAAGCAAAAGTGAACAGGGCCAAACTGGGCTTATTTCGCTGTGAAAGTGACATTTAGGCACGGAGTTGGAAAACCTTGTCTGAACCCCTCCATCCTTCCTGTAGCTGCTCAGACTCTGCTTCTCTGCCCCCAGCCAAGCTTATAGGCCTGCAGAGTGTCTAGTTTTGAAGATACAGACTCTGCTAAGCAAAAGTGAACAGCGCCAAACTGGGCTTATTTCGCTGTGAAAGTGACATTTAGGCACGGAGTTGGAAAACCTTGTCTGAACCCCTCCATCCTTCCTGTAGCTGCTCAGACTCTGCTTCTCTGCCCCCAGCCAAGCTTATAGGCCTGCAGAGTGTCTAGTTTTGAAGATACAGACTCTGCTAAGCAAAAGTGAACAGGGCCAAACTGGGCTTATTTCGCTGTGAAAGTGACATTTAGGCACGGAGTTGGAAAACCTTGTCTGAACCCCTCCATCCTTCCTGTAGCTGCTCAGACTCTGCTTCTCTGCCCCCAGCCAAGCTTATAGGCCTGCAGAGTGTCTAGTTTTGAAGATACAGACTCTGCTAAGCAAAAGTGAACAGGGCCAAACTGGGCTTATTTCGCTGTGAAAGTGACATTTAGGCACGGAGTTGGAAAACCTTGTCTGAACCCCTCCATCCTTCCTGTAGCTGCTCAGACTCTGCTTCTCTGCCCCCAGCCAAGCTTATAGGCCTGCAGAGTGTCTAGTTTTGAAGATACAGACTCTGCTAAGCAAAAGTGAACAGGGCCAAACTGGGCTTATTTCGCTGTGAAAGTGACATTTAGGCACGGAGTTGGAAAACCTTGTCTGAACCCCTCCATCCTTCCTGTAGCTGCTCAGACTCTGCTTCTCTGCCCCCAGCCAAGCTTATAGGCCTGCAGAGTGTCTAGTTTTGAAGATACAGACTCTGCTAAGCAAAAGTGAACAGGGCCAAACTGGGCTTATTTCGCTGTGAAAGTGACATTTAGGCACGGAGTTGGAAAACCTTGTCTGAACCCCTCCATCCTTCCTGTAGCTGCTCAGACTCTGCTTCTCTGCCCCCAGCCAAGCTTATAGGCCTGCAGAGTGTCTAGTTTTGAAGATACAGACTCTGCTAAGCAAAAGTGAACAGGGCCAAACTGGGCTTATTTCGCTGTGAAAGTGACATTTAGGCACGGAGTTGGAAAACCTTGTCTGAACCCCTCCATCCTTCCTGTAGCTGCTCAGACTCTGCTTCTCTGCCCCCAGCCAAGCTTATAGGCCTGCAGAGTGTCTAGTTTTGAAGATACAGACTCTGCTAAGCAAAAGTGAACAGGGCCAAACTGGGCTTATTTCGCTGTGAAAGTGACATTTAGGCACGGAGTTGGAAAACCTTGTCTGAACCCCTCCATCCTTCCTGTAGCTGCTCAGACTCTGCTTCTCTGCCCCCAGCCAAGCTTATAGGCCTGCAGAGTGTCTAGTTTTGAAGATACAGACTCTGCTAAGCAAAAGTGAACAGGGCCAAACTGGGCTTATTTCGCTGTGAAAGTGACATCGAAATTTCACAGCGAAATAAGCCCAGTTTGGCCCTGTTCACTTTTGCTTAGCAGAGTCTGTATCTTCAAAACTAGACACTCTGCAGGCCTATAAGCTTGGCTGGGGGCAGAGAAGCAGAGTCTGAGCAGCTACAGGAAGGATGGAGGGGTTCAGACAAGGTTTTCCAACTCCGTGCCTAAATGTCACTTTCACAGCGAAATAAGCCCAGTTTGGCCCTGTTCACTTTTGCTTAGCAGAGTCTGTATCTTCAAAACTAGACACTCTGCAGGCCTATAAGCTTGGCTGGGGGCAGAGAAGCAGAGTCTGAGCAGCTACAGGAAGGATGGAGGGGTTCAGACAAGGTTTTCCAACTCCGTGCCTAAATGTCACTTTCACAGCGAAATAAGCCCAGTTTGGCCCTGTTCACTTTTGCTTAGCAGAGTCTGTATCTTCAAAACTAGACACTCTGCAGGCCTATAAGCTTGGCTGGGGGCAGAGAAGCAGAGTCTGAGCAGCTACAGGAAGGATGGAGGGGTTCAGACAAGGTTTTCCAACTCCGTGCCTAAATGTCACTTTCACAGCGAAATAAGCCCAGTTTGGCCCTGTTCACTTTTGCTTAGCAGAGTCTGTATCTTCAAAACTAGACACTCTGCAGGCCTATAAGCTTGGCTGGGGGCAGAGAAGCAGAGTCTGAGCAGCTACAGGAAGGATGGAGGGGTTCAGACAAGGTTTTCCAACTCCGTGCCTAAATGTCACTTTCACAGCGAAATAAGCCCAGTTTGGCCCTGTTCACTTTTGCTTAGCAGAGTCTGTATCTTCAAAACTAGACACTCTGCAGGCCTATAAGCTTGGCTGGGGGCAGAGAAGCAGAGTCTGAGCAGCTACAGGAAGGATGGAGGGGTTCAGACAAGGTTTTCCAACTCCGTGCCTAAATGTCACTTTCACAGCGAAATAAGCCCAGTTTGGCCCTGTTCACTTTTGCTTAGCAGAGTCTGTATCTTCAAAACTAGACACTCTGCAGGCCTATAAGCTTGGCTGGGGGCAGAGAAGCAGAGTCTGAGCAGCTACAGGAAGGATGGAGGGGTTCAGACAAGGTTTTCCAACTCCGTGCCTAAATGTCACTTTCACAGCGAAATAAGCCCAGTTTGGCCCTGTTCACTTTTGCTTAGCAGAGTCTGTATCTTCAAAACTAGACACTCTGCAGGCCTATAAGCTTGGCTGGGGGCAGAGAAGCAGAGTCTGAGCAGCTACAGGAAGGATGGAGGGGTTCAGACAAGGTTTTCCAACTCCGTGCCTAAATGTCACTTTCACAGCGAAATAAGCCCAGTTTGGCCCTGTTCACTTTTGCTTAGCAGAGTCTGTATCTTCAAAACTAGACACTCTGCAGGCCTATAAGCTTGGCTGGGGGCAGAGAAGCAGAGTCTGAGCAGCTACAGGAAGGATGGAGGGGTTCAGACAAGGTTTTCCAACTCCGTGCCTAAATGTCACTTTCACAGCGAAATAAGCCCAGTTTGGCCCTGTTCACTTTTGCTTAGCAGAGTCTGTATCTTCAAAACTAGACACTCTGCAGGCCTATAAGCTTGGCTGGGGGCAGAGAAGCAGAGTCTGAGCAGCTACAGGAAGGATGGAGGGGTTCAGACAAGGTTTTCCAACTCCGTGCCTAAATGTCACTTTCACAGCGAAATAAGCCCAGTTTGGCCCTGTTCACTTTTGCTTAGCAGAGTCTGTATCTTCAAAACTAGACACTCTGCAGGCCTATAAGCTTGGCTGGGGGCAGAGAAGCAGAGTCTGAGCAGCTACAGGAAGGATGGAGGGGTTCAGACAAGGTTTTCCAACTCCGTGCCTAAATGTCACTTTCACAGCGAAATAAGCCCAGTTTGGCCCTGTTCACTTTTGCTTAGCAGAGTCTGTATCTTCAAAACTAGACACTCTGCAGGCCTATAAGCTTGGCTGGGGGCAGAGAAGCAGAGTCTGAGCAGCTACAGGAAGGATGGAGGGGTTCAGACAAGGTTTTCCAACTCCGTGCCTAAATGTCACTTTCACAGCGAAATAAGCCCAGTTTGGCCCTGTTCACTTTTGCTTAGCAGAGTCTGTATCTTCAAAACTAGACACTCTGCAGGCCTATAAGCTTGGCTGGGGGCAGAGAAGCAGAGTCTGAGCAGCTACAGGAAGGATGGAGGGGTTCAGACAAGGTTTTCCAACTCCGTGCCTAAATGTCACTTTCACAGCGAAATAAGCCCAGTTTGGCCCTGTTCACTTTTGCTTAGCAGAGTCTGTATCTTCAAAACTAGACACTCTGCAGGCCTATAAGCTTGGCTGGGGGCAGAGAAGCAGAGTCTGAGCAGCTACAGGAAGGATGGAGGGGTTCAGACAAGGTTTTCCAACTCCGTGCCTAAATGTCACTTTCACAGCGAAATAAGCCCAGTTTGGCCCTGTTCACTTTTGCTTAGCAGAGTCTGTATCTTCAAAACTAGACACTCTGCAGGCCTATAAGCTTGGCTGGGGGCAGAGAAGCAGAGTCTGAGCAGCTACAGGAAGGATGGAGGGGTTCAGACAAGGTTTTCCAACTCCGTGCCTAAATGTCACTTTCACAGCGAAATAAGCCCAGTTTGGCCCTGTTCACTTTTGCTTAGCAGAGTCTGTATCTTCAAAACTAGACACTCTGCAGGCCTATAAGCTTGGCTGGGGGCAGAGAAGCAGAGTCTGAGCAGCTACAGGAAGGATGGAGGGGTTCAGACAAGGTTTTCCAACTCCGTGCCTAAATGTCACTTTCACAGCGAAATAAGCCCAGTTTGGCCCTGTTCACTTTTGCTTAGCAGAGTCTGTATCTTCAAAACTAGACACTCTGCAGGCCTATAAGCTTGGCTGGGGGCAGAGAAGCAGAGTCTGAGCAGCTACAGGAAGGATGGAGGGGTTCAGACAAGGTTTTCCAACTCCGTGCCTAAATGTCACTTTCACAGCGAAATAAGCCCAGTTTGGCCCTGTTCACTTTTGCTTAGCAGAGTCTGTATCTTCAAAACTAGACACTCTGCAGGCCTATAAGCTTGGCTGGGGGCAGAGAAGCAGAGTCTGAGCAGCTACAGGAAGGATGGAGGGGTTCAGACAAGGTTTTCCAACTCCGTGCCTAAATGTCACTTTCACAGCGAAATAAGCCCAGTTTGGCCCTGTTCACTTTTGCTTAGCAGAGTCTGTATCTTCAAAACTAGACACTCTGCAGGCCTATAAGCTTGGCTGGGGGCAGAGAAGCAGAGTCTGAGCAGCTACAGGAAGGATGGAGGGGTTCAGACAAGGTTTTCCAACTCCGTGCCTAAATGTCACTTTCACAGCGAAATAAGCCCAGTTTGGCCCTGTTCACTTTTGCTTAGCAGAGTCTGTATCTTCAAAACTAGACACTCTGCAGGCCTATAAGCTTGGCTGGGGGCAGAGAAGCAGAGTCTGAGCAGCTACAGGAAGGATGGAGGGGTTCAGACAAGGTTTTCCAACTCCGTGCCTAAATGTCACTTTCACAGCGAAATAAGCCCAGTTTGGCCCTGTTCACTTTTGCTTAGCAGAGTCTGTATCTTCAAAACTAGACACTCTGCAGGCCTATAAGCTTGGCTGGGGGCAGAGAAGCAGAGTCTGAGCAGCTACAGGAAGGATGGAGGGGTTCAGACAAGGTTTTCCAACTCCGTGCCTAAATGTCACTTTCACAGCGAAATAAGCCCAGTTTGGCCCTGTTCACTTTTGCTTAGCAGAGTCTGTATCTTCAAAACTAGACACTCTGCAGGCCTATAAGCTTGGCTGGGGGCAGAGAAGCAGAGTCTGAGCAGCTACAGGAAGGATGGAGGGGTTCAGACAAGGTTTTCCAACTCCGTGCCTAAATGTCACTTTCACAGCGAAATAAGCCCAGTTTGGCCCTGTTCACTTTTGCTTAGCAGAGTCTGTATCTTCAAAACTAGACACTCTGCAGGCCTATAAGCTTGGCTGGGGGCAGAGAAGCAGAGTCTGAGCAGCTACAGGAAGGATGGAGGGGTTCAGACAAGGTTTTCCAACTCCGTGCCTAAATGTCACTTTCACAGCGAAATAAGCCCAGTTTGGCCCTGTTCACTTTTGCTTAGCAGAGTCTGTATCTTCAAAACTAGACACTCTGCAGGCCTATAAGCTTGGCTGGGGGCAGAGAAGCAGAGTCTGAGCAGCTACAGGAAGGATGGAGGGGTTCAGACAAGGTTTTCCAACTCCGTGCCTAAATGTCACTTTCACAGCGAAATAAGCCCAGTTTGGCCCTGTTCACTTTTGCTTAGCAGAGTCTGTATCTTCAAAACTAGACACTCTGCAGGCCTATAAGCTTGGCTGGGGGCAGAGAAGCAGAGTCTGAGCAGCTACAGGAAGGATGGAGGGGTTCAGACAAGGTTTTCCAACTCCGTGCCTAAATGTCACTTTCACAGCGAAATAAGCCCAGTTTGGCCCTGTTCACTTTTGCTTAGCAGAGTCTGTATCTTCAAAACTAGACACTCTGCAGGCCTATAAGCTTGGCTGGGGGCAGAGAAGCAGAGTCTGAGCAGCTACAGGAAGGATGGAGGGGTTCAGACAAGGTCTTCCAATATCAGCATCAGCCCAATATCAGCATCAGCCCAATATCAGCATCAGCCCAATATCAGCATCAGCCCAATATCAGCATCAGCCCAATATCAGCATCAGCCCAATATCAGCATCAGCCCAATATCAGCATCAGCCCAATATCAGCATCAGCCCAATATCAGCATCAGCCCAATATCAGCATCAGCCCAATATCAGCATCAGCCCAATATCAGCATCAGCCCAATATCAGCATCAGCCCAATATCAGCATCAGCCCAATATCAGCATCAGCCCAATATCAGCATCAGCCCAATATCAGCATCAGCCCAATATCAGCATCAGCCCAATATCAGCATCAGCCCAATATCAGCATCAGCCCAATATCAGCATCAGCCCAATATCAGCATCAGCCCAATATCAGCATCAGCCCAATATCAGCATCAGCCCAATATCAGCATCAGCCCAATATCAGCATCAGCCCAATATCAGCATCAGCCCAATATCAGCATCAGCCCAATATCAGCATCAGCCCAATATCAGCATCAGCCCAATATCAGCATCAGCCCAATATCAGCATCAGCCCAATATCAGCATCAGCCCAATATCAGCATCAGCCCAATATCAGCATCAGCCCAATATCAGCATCAGCCCAATATCAGCATCAGCCCAATATCAGCATCAGCCCAATATCAGCATCAGCCCAATATCAGCATCAGCCCAATATCAGCATCAGCCCAATATCAGCATCAGCCCAATATCAGCATCAGCCCAATATCAGCATCAGCCCAATATCAGCATCAGCCCAATATCAGCATCAGCCCAATATCAGCATCAGCCCAATATCAGCATCAGCCCAATATCAGCATCAGCCCAATATCAGCATCAGCCCAATATCAGCATCAGCCCAATATCAGCATCAGCCCAATATCAGCATCAGCCCAATATCAGCATCAGCCCAATATCAGCATCAGCCCAATATCAGCATCAGCCCAATATCAGCATCAGCCCAATATCAGCATCAGCCCAATATCAGCATCAGCCCAATATCAGCATCAGCCCAATATCAGCATCAGCCCAATATCAGCATCAGCCCAATATCAGCATCAGCCCAATATCAGCATCAGCCCAATATCAGCATCAGCCCAATATCAGCATCAGCCCAATATCAGCATCAGCCCAATATCAGCATCAGCCCAATATCAGCATCAGCCCAATATCAGCATCAGCCCAATATCAGCATCAGCCCAATATCAGCATCAGCCCAATATCAGCATCAGCCCAATATCAGCATCAGCCCTAGACACTCTGCAGGCCTATAAGCTTGGCTGGGGGCAGAGAAGCAGCCCAATATGATATAATATCAGCTGATGCTGATATTGGGCTGATGCTGATATTGGGCTGATGCTGATATTGGGCTGATGCTGATATTGGGCTGATGCTGATATTGGGCTGATGCTGATATTGGGCTGATGCTGATATTGGGCTGATGCTGATATTGGGCTGATGCTGATATTGGGCTGATGCTGATATTGGGCTGATGCTGATATTGGGCTGATGCTGATATTGGGCTGATGCTGATATTGGGCTGATGCTGATATTGGGCTGATGCTGATATTGGGCTGATGCTGATATTGGGCTGATGCTGATATTGGGCTGATGCTGATATTGGGCTGATGCTGATATTGGGCTGATGCTGATATTGGGCTGATGCTGATATTGGGCTGATGCTGATATTGGGCTGATGCTGATATTGGGCTGATGCTGATATTGGGCTGATGCTGATATTGGGCTGATGCTGATATTGGGCTGATGCTGATATTGGGCTGATGCTGATATTGGGCTGATGCTGATATTGGGCTGATGCTTATATTGGGCTGATGCTGATATTGGGCTGATGCTGATATTGGGCTGATGCTGATATTGGGCTGATGCTGATATTGGGCTGATGCTGATATTGGGCTGATGCTGATATTGGGCTGATGCTGATATTGGGCTGATGCTGATATTGGGCTGATGCTGATATTGGGCTGATGCTGATATTGGGCTGATGCTGATATTGGGCTGATGCTGATATTGGGCTGATGCTGATATTGGGCTGATGCTGATATTGGGCTGATGCTGATATTGGGCTGATGCTGATATTGGGCTGATGCTGATATTGGGCTGATGCTGATATTGGGCTGATGCTGATATTGGGCTGATGCTGATATTGGGCTGATGCTGATATTGGGCTGATGCTGATATTGGGCTGATGCTGATATTGGGCTGATGCTGATATTGGGCTGATGCTGATATTGGGCTGATGCTGATATTGGGCTGATGCTGATATTGGGCTGATGCTGATATTGGGCTGATGCTGATATTGGGCTGATGCTGATATTGGGCTGATGCTGATATTGGGCTGATGCTGATATTGGGCTGATGCTGATATTGGGCTGATGCTGATATTGGGCTGATGCTGATATTGGGCTGATGCTGATATTGGGCTGATGCTGATATTGGGCTGATGCTGATATTGGGCTGATGCTGATATTGGGCTGATGCTGATATTGGGCTGATGCTGATATTGGGCTGATGCTGATATTGGGCTGATGCTGATATTGGGCTGATGCTGATATTGGGCTGATGCTGATATTGGGCTGATGCTGATATTGGGCTGATGCTGATATTGGGCTGATGCTGATATTGGGCTGATGCTGATATTGGGCTGATGCTGATATTGGGCTGATGCTGATATTGGGCTGATGCTGATATTGGGCTGATGCTGATATTGGGCTGATGCTGATATTGGGCTGATGCTGATATTGGGCTGATGCTGATATTGGGCTGATGCTGATATTGGGCTGATGCTGATATTGGGCTGATGCTGATATTGGGCTGATGCTGATATTGGGCTGATGCTGATATTGGGCTGATGCTGATATTGGGCTGATGCTGATATTGGGCTGATGCTGATATTGGGCTGATGCTGATATTGGGCTGATGCTGATATTGGGCTGATGCTGATATTGGGCTGATGCTGATATTGGGCTGATGCTGATATTGGGCTGATGCTGATATTGGGCTGATGCTGATATTGGGCTGATGCTGATATTGGGCTGATGCTGATATTGGGCTGATGCTGATATTGGGCTGATGCTGATATTGGGCTGATGATGCTGATATTGGGCTGATGCTGATATTGGGCTGATGCTGATATTGGGCTGATGCTGATATTGGGCTGATGCTGATATTGGGCTGATGCTGATATTGGGCTGATGCTGATATTGGGCTGATGCTGATATTGGGCTGATGCTGATATTGGGCTGATGCTGATATTGGGCTGATGCTGATATTGGGCTGATGCTGATATTGGGCTGATGCTGATATTGGGCTGATGCTGATATTGGGCTGATGCTGATATTGGGCTGATGCTGATATTGGGCTGATGCTGATATTGGGCTGATGCTGATATTGGGCTGATGCTGATATTGGGCTGATGCTGATATTGGGCTGATGCTGATATTGGGCTGATGCTGATATTGGGCTGATGCTGATATTGGGCTGATGCTGATATTGGGCTGATGCTGATATTGGGCTGATGCTGATATTGGGCTGATGCTGATATTGGGCTGATGCTGATATTGGGCTGATGCTGATATTGGGCTGATGCTGATATTGGGCTGATGCTGATATTGGGCTGATGCTGATATTGGGCTGATGCTGATATTGGGCTGATGCTGATATTGGAAACCTTGTCTGAACCCCATCCATCCTTCCTGTAGCTGCTCAGACTCTGCTTCTCTGCCCCCAGCCAAGCTTATAGGCCTGCAGAGTGTCTAGTTTTGAAGATACAGACTCTGCTAAGCAAAAGTGAACAGGGCCAAACTGGGCTTATTTCGCTGTGAAAGTGACATTTAGGCACGGAGTTGGAAAACCTTGTCTGAACCCCTCCATCCTTCCTGTAGCTGCTCAGACTCTGCTTCTCTGCCCCCAGCCAAGCTTATAGGCCTGCAGAGTGTCTAGTTTTGAAGATACAGACTCTGCTAAGCAAAAGTGAACAGGGCCAAACTGGGCTTATTTCGCTGTGAAAGTGACATTTAGGCACGGAGTTGGAAAACCTTGTCTGAACCCCTCCATCCTTCCTGTAGCTGCTCAGACTCTGCTTCTCTGCCCCCAGCCAAGCTTATAGGCCTGCAGAGTGTCTAGTTTTGAAGATACAGACTCTGCTAAGCAAAAGTGAACAGGGCCAAACTGGGCTTATTTCGCTGTGAAAGTGACATTTAGGCACGGAGTTGGAAAACCTTGTCTGAACCCCTCCATCCTTCCTGTAGCTGCTCAGACTCTGCTTCTCTGCCCCCAGCCAAGCTTATAGGCCTGCAGAGTGTCTAGTTTTGAAGATACAGACTCTGCTAAGCAAAAGTGAACAGGGCCAAACTCGGCTTATTTCGCTGTGAAAGTGACATTTAGGCACGGAGTTGGAAAACCTTGTCTGAACCCCTCCATCCTTCCTGTAGCTGCTCAGACTCTGCTTCTCTGCCCCCAGCCAAGCTTATAGGCCTGCAGAGTGTCTAGTTTTGAAGATACAGACTCTGCTAAGCAAAAGTGAACAGGGCCAAACTGGGCTTATTTCGCTGTGAAAGTGACATTTAGGCACGGAGTTGGAAAACCTTGTCTGAACCCCTCCATCCTTCCTGTAGCTGCTCAGACTCTGCTTCTCTGCCCCCAGCCAAGCTTATAGGCCTGCAGAGTGTCTAGTTTTGAAGATACAGACTCTGCTAAGCAAAAGTGAACAGGGCCAAACTGGGCTTATTTCGCTGTGAAAGTGACATTTAGGCACGGAGTTGGAAAACCTTGTCTGAACCCCTCCATCCTTCCTGTAGCTGCTCAGACTCTGCTTCTCTGCCCCCAGCCAAGCTTATAGGCCTGCAGAGTGTCTAGTTTTGAAGATACAGACTCTGCTAAGCAAAAGTGAACAGGGCCAAACTGGGCTTATTTCGCTGTGAAAGTGACATTTAGGCACGGAGTTGGAAAACCTTGTCTGAACCCCTCCATCCTTCCTGTAGCTGCTCAGACTCTGCTTCTCTGCCCCCAGCCAAGCTTATAGGCCTGCAGAGTGTCTAGTTTTGAAGATACAGACTCTGCTAAGCAAAAGTGAACAGGGCCAAACTGGGCTTATTTCGCTGTGAAAGTGACATTTAGGCACGGAGTTGGAAAACCTTGTCTGAACCCCTCCATCCTTCCTGTAGCTGCTCAGACTCTGCTTCTCTGCCCCCAGCCAAGCTTATAGGCCTGCAGAGTGTCTAGTTTTGAAGATACAGACTCTGCTAAGCAAAAGTGAACAGGGCCAAACTGGGCTTATTTCGCTGTGAAAGTGACATTTAGGCACGGAGTTGGAAAACCTTGTCTGAACCCCTCCATCCTTCCTGTAGCTGCTCAGACTCTGCTTCTCTGCCCCCAGCCAAGCTTATAGGCCTGCAGAGTGTCTAGTTTTGAAGATACAGACTCTGCTAAGCAAAAGTGAACAGGGCCAAACTGGGCTTATTTCGCTGTGAAAGTGACATTTAGGCACGGAGTTGGAAAACCTTGTCTGAACCCCTCCATCCTTCCTGTAGCTGCTCAGACTCTGCTTCTCTGCCCCCAGCCAAGCTTATAGGCCTGCAGAGTGTCTAGTTTTGAAGATACAGACTCTGCTAAGCAAAAGTGAACAGGGCCAAACTGGGCTTATTTCGCTGTGAAAGTGACATTTAGGCACGGAGTTGGAAAACCTTGTCTGAACCCCTCCATCCTTCCTGTAGCTGCTCAGACTCTGCTTCTCTGCCCCCAGCCAAGCTTATAGGCCTGCAGAGTGTCTAGTTTTGAAGATACAGACTCTGCTAAGCAAAAGTGAACAGGGCCAAACTGGGCTTATTTCGCTGTGAAAGTGACATTTAGGCACGGAGTTGGAAAACCTTGTCTGAACCCCTCCATCCTTCCTGTAGCTGCTCAGACTCTGCTTCTCTGCCCCCAGCCAAGCTTATAGGCCTGCAGAGTGTCTAGTTTTGAAGATACAGACTCTGCTAAGCAAAAGTGAACAGGGCCAAACTGGGCTTATTTCGCTGTGAAAGTGACATTTAGGCACGGAGTTGGAAAACCTTGTCTGAACCCCTCCATCCTTCCTGTAGCTGCTCAGACTCTGCTTCTCTGCCCCCAGCCAAGCTTATAGGCCTGCAGAGTGTCTAGTTTTGAAGATACAGACTCTGCTAAGCAAAAGTGAACAGGGCCAAACTGGGCTTATTTCGCTGTGAAATTTCGATGTCACTTTCACAGCGAAATAAGCCCAGTTTGGCCCTGTTCACTTTTGCTTAGCAGAGTCTGTATCTTCAAAACTAGACACTCTGCAGGCCTATAAGCTTGGCTGGGGGCAGAGAAGCAGAGTCTGAGCAGCTACAGGAAGGATGGAGGGGTTCAGACAAGGTTTTCCAACTCCGTGCCTAAATGTCACTTTCACAGCGAAATAAGCCCAGTTTGGCCCTGTTCACTTTTGCTTAGCAGAGTCTGTATCTTCAAAACTAGACACTCTGCAGGCCTATAAGCTTGGCTGGGGGCAGAGAAGCAGAGTCTGAGCAGCTACAGGAAGGATGGAGGGGTTCAGACAAGGTTTTCCAACTCCGTGCCTAAATGTCACTTTCACAGCGAAATAAGCCCAGTTTGGCCCTGTTCACTTTTGCTTAGCAGAGTCTGTATCTTCAAAACTAGACACTCTGCAGGCCTATAAGCTTGGCTGGGGGCAGAGAAGCAGAGTCTGAGCAGCTACAGGAAGGATGGAGGGGTTCAGACAAGGTTTTCCAACTCCGTGCCTAAATGTCACTTTCACAGCGAAATAAGCCCAGTTTGGCCCTGTTCACTTTTGCTTAGCAGAGTCTGTATCTTCAAAACTAGACACTCTGCAGGCCTATAAGCTTGGCTGGGGGCAGAGAAGCAGAGTCTGAGCAGCTACAGGAAGGATGGAGGGGTTCAGACAAGGTTTTCCAACTCCGTGCCTAAATGTCACTTTCACAGCGAAATAAGCCCAGTTTGGCCCTGTTCACTTTTGCTTAGCAGAGTCTGTATCTTCAAAACTAGACACTCTGCAGGCCTATAAGCTTGGCTGGGGGCAGAGAAGCAGAGTCTGAGCAGCTACAGGAAGGATGGAGGGGTTCAGACAAGGTTTTCCAACTCCGTGCCTAAATGTCACTTTCACAGCGAAATAAGCCCAGTTTGGCCCTGTTCACTTTTGCTTAGCAGAGTCTGTATCTTCAAAACTAGACACTCTGCAGGCCTATAAGCTTGGCTGGGGGCAGAGAAGCAGAGTCTGAGCAGCTACAGGAAGGATGGAGGGGTTCAGACAAGGTTTTCCAACTCCGTGCCTAAATGTCACTTTCACAGCGAAATAAGCCCAGTTTGGCCCTGTTCACTTTTGCTTAGCAGAGTCTGTATCTTCAAAACTAGACACTCTGCAGGCCTATAAGCTTGGCTGGGGGCAGAGAAGCAGAGTCTGAGCAGCTACAGGAAGGATGGAGGGGTTCAGACAAGGTTTTCCAACTCCGTGCCTAAATGTCACTTTCACAGCGAAATAAGCCCAGTTTGGCCCTGTTCACTTTTGCTTAGCAGAGTCTGTATCTTCAAAACTAGACACTCTGCAGGCCTATAAGCTTGGCTGGGGGCAGAGAAGCAGAGTCTGAGCAGCTACAGGAAGGATGGAGGGGTTCAGACAAGGTTTTCCAACTCCGTGCCTAAATGTCACTTTCACAGCGAAATAAGCCCAGTTTGGCCCTGTTCACTTTTGCTTAGCAGAGTCTGTATCTTCAAAACTAGACACTCTGCAGGCCTATAAGCTTGGCTGGGGGCAGAGAAGCAGAGTCTGAGCAGCTACAGGAAGGATGGAGGGGTTCAGACAAGGTTTTCCAACTCCGTGCCGAAATGTCACTTTCACAGCGAAATAAGCCCAGTTTGGCCCTGTTCACTTTTGCTTAGCAGAGTCTGTATCTTCAAAACTAGACACTCTGCAGGCCTATAAGCTTGGCTGGGGGCAGAGAAGCAGAGTCTGAGCAGCTACAGGAAGGATGGAGGGGTTCAGACAAGGTTTTCCAACTCCGTGCC
>NW_027638667.1:0-53549 GCF_951216825.1 Electrona antarctica
ACTCTCATATCCTCATGGATTAATGGGATGTTTCGCTTAAATTAAAAAATAATTGGGTCATTTTATCATCTACTCTGGCTTCTGTGAACACCCCCGGACAGCTTTTAAGTTGCTCGATTCAGTAATGAGTTCCTTTTATCAGAGTCCACTTCCTAAACAAACCCATTGCAACAGATTGATGGAAAACATGGTTCTGGCGATTCATACTGCCCTCTTAACCCATGTTGGTGTTAGCATTATGTTATGCTTTAGCTTTAGAAAAATCGAAGAACGACTGACATAGAAACATAGCTTTTTCAGAAAACTGTCAGGATGTAGAAGACATTTTTAGAATCAAGACATTTTTAGAATCTGATCTCAGGTCAAAATGGGTTAATATGTGAGAGGGCTGTGTTTTAGTTTAGTCTTAGTTTTTCATGTATTTGTAATATTTTGGGGAGAAAAAAATTATAATAATACAACAAACATAAAATGTATGGAAAAAGTAATAATAGCCTATGAGTCACCATGAACCAAGGATGGGTGTTTCATAGTAATTATCTCGGTTATACTGACTGCACGTTCAGAAGCATATCTTCCGTGAAACACTAATGGTCCGATATTTCCAGAAAGCAATTTCACTGTGATTTCTTCAACTGGTTGGCTGTATGTATACAACGGCAATAACACACACAGGTTTAGATTTAGAACACCATTACTGAAACACACATACAATGTACATTATGCTAGTTTATTATGATAGTTTAGTAAAACACAGTGCTATAAGTGAGTGAGGCTGATCCTTCCACGCTCTTTCACAAATCACAGATTAGGAGTTATTGGCCTAACAAATATTTCCAGCAGTTTCATTTCATGTATCCTTGAGGCTGCAAAACGTGAAGCCTATAAAGGATGCTCCGTCGTCAGAAACAACCCACTGAGCATTTTTCGGCTTTTAGACGCCTAAATGACCGTCTAAAAACTGGGGTGAAAATAGTCTAAAAATGAAAGGTTTTTTTTTAGCAGTCTAGGCTTAGATTAGACTGCTTCTATATATAGACGGTCTACATTTAGACCTTGATTAGCCTTCAGGCTAAAACTTTCATTTTTAGCAGTCTAGGCTTAGATTAGACGTTGAAACAACGTTGTTTCAACGTCTATATATAGACGGTCTACATATAGGCCTGCAGGCTAAAACTTTCATTTTTAGACTATTTTCACCCCAGTTTTTAGACCATTTTTGTATCCATGTATACGTCTATTAGACTACAAAGATGCTCAGTGGGAACCCATGTGTTGTACTTATGGTTGACTCCCAGCTCACCCCCTCTCCATCCTCAACCCTAGTGCCAGGTAAACGCTGTGTAGCCATTAGCTTCACCTCCCAACGTATGAATGAATGAACCATTGTAAAGCACTTTGAGCACTTGGAAAAGCGCTATAAAAATGCAATTCATTATTAGCGTGGCAGCGCCCAGCCCCAAGTGACCACGCCCACCACCACTACCAGTGCAGTGCCCAATCTGTCCATTAACGTGACATATACTCAAAACACTATAGATCACATTATGGCTCCTACTCTAGTTTTATGATCCATCAGCCACTGGTATCCAAACGTTCTCTTCACAATCAGAATCAGCTATAATGTCACATTACAGAGATTTACAAAGTAAAAAATGTGTCATTTCTTCCATAGAAAATAAAGGGATAACTACCAAAAAGGAGGGGGGTGTGGGGGGGGGGGGGGGGGGGGGGGATCAAGACAAGAGACATGGTAAAACAAATCTATACATATTTACACATAAACCCGAGAGAAGGTATAAAGGAGTGTGAGCAGCAGGTGTATACTGTGCAGTGTGCGCTGTATATAATTAAGGACATTAGTTAACACTTTCCCCCCCATTCACGAGTTACACGAGTTAATTTATTACAGCTTTCCTCCAAATTGACGATATGTCGGCTGCCATCTTGGCAGCAATCAAGGTGCTAAACTGGTTGCAACTTCCCATAGACAGCCCATTCATCCAAACAGAAAAGTCCTATCTGATTGTATTAAACAACGTCAAACTCACCAACATTGCAGCTGTACGAAAAGCTTGAATTATCGTCCGTAGTTACTATCTGAAAAAAGTGTTTGTTTCATAAAAACCCACGGTAGACATGTTATGAGCTATACTTCCTGTCAAGAACTTCCTTGCAGATGATTATTTTTCTTGATTAAGTGTCAGAGTTTGGAAGAGCTCGTTAGCTCGTTAGCTCCTGCATTATGTGCAAATTCAAAACAGGTGGTACGCATGGGCTGCTGAGTGATAGTCAACTCCAGCACTTGAGTTGACTATCTTGACAGGGAGTAGCTCATAACAAGTCTACAGTGGATTTTTATTAAACAAAAACATTGCAGATAGAAAGAGAATAATTCAAGCTTTCCGTACAGCTGCAATGTTGGTGAGTTTGACATTATTGAATACAATTAAATAAGACTTTTGGATGAATTGGCTGTCCTATGGGAAGTTGCACCTAGTTAGCACCTTGCTGGCAAGATGGCAGTATATCACCAATAACGAGTTACACCAGTTACGTTTTCATTGTTTAATTTGCGTTTTGAATACGTTTTGAGACTTACGGGGTTTCCGTCGGACAGAATTGCATTTTTATAGCACTCAAAGTCCATTCATTCATACGTTGGGAGGTGAAGCGGAGAACAGTCGACGCCAGCGTCCTCACTTCCCACATTCACACACCAATGGTGGCGAGCTCACAGTGACCGACTCATTGGAGGCAGCGTAGGGTTCAGTGTCTCTTGCCCAAGGACACGTTGACATGTGGACAGGAGGAGGAGCCGGGAATCGAGCCGCCAACCCAGGGATCATTGGACGACCTGCTCTACCTCCTGAGCCACAGGCGCTTCACACCGCTTCAGAACGTGTGACGGTCAGTAGCTAGTGACCGTCTACACCTCCAGTACGTTGCATGCAGGTCACACAGTGGACCATCCATGTGCATCCAGTAGCTAGTGACCGTCTACACCTCCAGTACGTAGCATGCAGGTCACACAGTGGACCATCCATGTGCATCCAGTAGCTAGTGACCGTCTACACCTCCAGTACGTAGCATGCAGGTCACACAGTGGACCATCCATGTGCATCCAGTAGCTAGTGACCGTCTACACCTCCAGTACGTAGCATGCAGGTCACACAGTGGACCATCCATGTGCATCCAGTAGCTAGTGACCGTCTACACCTCCAGTACGTAGCATGCAGGTCACACAGTGGACCATCCATGTGCATCCAGTAGCTAGTGACCGTCTACACCTCCAGTACGTAGCATGCAGGTCACACAGTGGACCATCCATGTGCATCCAGTAGCTAGTGACCGTCTACACCTCCAGTACGTAGCATGCAGGTCACACAGTGGACCATCCATGTGCATCCAGTAGCTAGTGACCGTCTACACCTCCAGTGCATCCAGCCATGCACACATTCCTAGCGAGTCAAGTCACACCGTTTGGTTAGAGTTGAGGTGTTGTTGGATAAAGCGAGGTAGACGCAGCACTCTTCACGGTTATATGCACGTACGTGTCGTGCATATGCAGCCGTGCAGTCGTGCAGCTGCGCAGTCGTGCAGCCTTGCAGCCGTGCAGCCGTGCAGCCGTGCAGCCGTGCAGCCGTGCAGCCGTGCAGCCTTGCAGCCGTGCAGCCGTGCAGCCGTGCAGCCTTGCAGCTGTGCAGCCGTGCGCAGCACTGGACGCAACACGTCTCAGACGAGACGTTGTGACCTTGTAGGTGCAGGTGTTTTGCTGCCAGTGTTGATTTCGTCGACTAAAACTAAGACGAAAAATGTTCGTCGGCTGCTTTTTTTCCACTGACGAAAACTAAATAAAAACTATTTTGACAATTTCGTCACAACAAATAAAAACTAGACTAAAATGTTAGGAAGGGACTAGTGGACAAGAGATCCAGTATAAGTAATTTTACAATCGGTTGCATGCTGAAAATAGCCGATCTACTCGCTCGAGCTTGTAGATCGGCTATTTTCAGCAGGTGTAAAAAAACAGGCGGCATTATTACGACGGCATCAAGGCCCGCCAAAACACATTTTTGTCAACTAAAATCAACTGTAGATTTAGTCGACTGAAACTAGACTAATACTAAAACATTCCGGGTGACTAAAATGTGACTAAAACTATTCAAGAGACTACGACTAAAACTAAAATCACCGCCAAAAACAACACTGTTTTGCTGCGTGACACCATCGTACCACGATGTATACGTCAGGCTTTACATGTTTCATCTGAGGTCACAGAAACTCAGAGTCCAGACTCTGTTACACAGTTTGTGTTGTTTTTTAATTGGTTCATTAGCCGAGATCATTAACACGACAAGTGTTAATATTTCATTAATACTTTTATTTTTTTAAAGATAATATTTTGGCCTCTCGTGTATACAGAATATGCAAATGAAATGCTAATAGTCCTGGCCCTCTACTGAAGTATACAGAACATGTTTTTATGGGTACAGTACGATATAGCCGCGGTTAACCCATGTTGGGCGGGAACCCCTTTTGGTGTTAGCATTATGTTATGCTTTAGCTATTGAAAAATAGCAGATCTACAAGCTCATAGCGCGCCACCGAGTGGCGCGCTACGAGCTTGTAGGTCTGCTATTTTTGAAAAATCGTGAAAATATTTATTTCAGAAAACTGGAGGATTTAGAAGATTTTTTGTTTTATTTATTTTGAGGTCAGGCCTAAACGGGATAATTAAATCTGCTGTGATTACGGGTTAGATGTTTAGTCGGTTGAGGCAGTTTGTTAAAGGCAAATAGCGCTGTAAAAGTCTTGGCTAAGCTGTTTCCATGTTTTACCATCTGTGTGTAAACTGTGTATTGGGTACGGCTGCTGACGGGATGAAACCTCGTATATTATGTTCCGTATTTGTTGTTGTTTGTAAATGAACGTCCTACTCCAGCATCATACAGGAGTGTCGTACAAAAGCAGTGGAAAATAACAGGTCTAGGAGCTGGTCTGTGGATCTGCTATTAATTTCACTTGAAAAAAAGGGAGCGGGAGTTTTGGGGTTGCATACTTAGTTTAGACTAGTCATTGGTTAGACATGGGTTAAGGTTAGGTTTAGGTGTGCTGCCCCGTGGGAGGTTAGGTTTAGGGTGAGGGTTTGAGAGGGCGCAGTACACAGTTTAGACAGTTTTTGGTTTAGACTAGTCATTGGTTAGACCAGTCATTAGTCCTACAACTACAACCTATCTCAAACCCTCACCCTAAACCTAACCTCCCACGGAGCAGCACACCTAAACCTAACCTTAACCCATGTCTAACCAATGACTAGTCTAAACTAAATATATGCACCCCGTTTGGGTGAGGTTGTAGTTGTAGGACTAATGACTGGTCTAACCAAATGACTAGTCTAAACTAAGTACTGTCTGACTCTAAACTAAGTACTGTCTGACTCTAAACTAAGTACTGCACCCGGAGTTTTGGACATACAAGGTTTCTGAGGTGGAAACTTCACATGTCCAAAACTGCTATACTTTTCATGATTTAAATTCAAATGCATCAAAGGTAGCAGATCTACAAGCTCAAATGCATCGTTTCGCGCCACGTTTGGAGCTGGTAAATGATCAAGTAGTGAAGTCGTGAAGTTACGTCACGTTTGGAGCTCGTAAATGATCAAGTAGTGAAGGCGTGAAGTTACGTTGGAATACGGGAGAAAAGAGGTTTCTGTCCGACTATGTTTTCAAAGCCCACATGTGGAGAATCTGGGGATTTTCAGGCAACAGAATATAATGATTCACATCCATTTTAACCCATTTAGACCTGAGCTCGATTCTAAAAAAAAAATGGCTTCTAAATCAGTTTTCTGAGAAACCCATATGTTGTTCCAGGGACCCCTCCCCAGAAGCAAAGATTTGAGTTAAAAAATATATATTTAAAGATTTGCGCCACATTTTCATGATTTTTCAAAAAATAGCAGATCTACAATCTCGTAGCGCGGCACTCGGTGCCGCGCTACGAGATTGCAGATCTGCTATTTTTCGAATAGCTAAAGTAGAACAGAATGCTTAAAACACCAAAAGGGGTTCCCGCCCGAAATGGGTTAATGGGATGTACTGTTCGCTACATTGACATGGGGATGAAACTCAGCGTACAGTACAGTACACACACACCCCGAGTTCTTAAATTCTACAGATCCCATCCTCTGGGGGCACCGCACCATCTCACTACATGTGTCTCTGCTACAGTCAGATCCCATCCCCTGGGGGAACTGTATCTGCTCCATTATGGTTGCAGTGAGTTGCTACAGTCAGATCCCATCCCCTGGGGGAACTATATCTGCTCCATTATGGTTGCAGTGAGTTGCATGGTGCTGTTGAATCTGGATCTAAGAGCCTTTTCCCCGTGCGTGTTTATCCTCTCATGTCTCTCTGATACACTGAATAAACTGCCTTAATTAACCAATTAACCCATTTTGGGCGGGAACCCCTTTTGGTTTTTTAAAGCATTATACGTTATACTTTAGCTATTGAAAAATAGCAGATCTACAAGCTCGTAGCGCGGCACTCGTCTGCTATTTTTGAGAAATCGTGAAAATGTGGCGCAAATCATTGATTATATATTTCAGAGCGAACATTTTTAACTAAAATATTTGCTTCTGCATGGGGGGTCCCTGGAACAACATATTTTGAGATGGGGGTCTGTGGCCCAATAGAGATAATACTTGACATGAAGTTGAGCACCACTGATATAGAAACATAGGTTTTTCCGAAAAATGTTAGGATTTGGAAGCCTTTTTTTTTATCTACCTCAGTCCAAAATGTGTTAAGTATGCTTTGCCCTATAATGTGTACAGCCCATATATCAGGGTTTCTCAAAAAAAGTAAAAAACACATTGAGACTGCGTCTCTTTTACACGTGGGAACTGGCCAAGAGGAAGAAATAAAATTACACTTCAATGCTACAGTACATCGTAAATGTCACATTTTGGAACAGCAAAATAAAACATCCATAACACACCTCAAAGTATACCTATGAAATAAATACAACAAATCAAACATCAAACAATCAAAGTGCTAATCTTTTAGTAGCAGGGCAAAATACACAATGTACAAAATATAAACAGAAACAATAAATATATAGGCATGAACAACATAGGCTGGTACATATCCACACATGAACATAGGCTGGTACATATGGGGCGACTGTGGCTCAAGAGGTAGAGCAGGTCGTCCAATGATCCATGGGTCGGCGGTTCGAATCCCGGCTCCTCCTGGCTATATGTCGAAGTGTCCTTGGGCAAGACACTGAACCCCAAATTGCTCCCGATGTGCTGGTTGGTACCTTGCATGGCCTCCGCCGCAATCGGTGTATGAATGTGTGTGTGAATGGGTGAATGTAATGCACAATCTATGTAAAGCGCCTTGGATAAAGGCGCTATATAAATGCACCATTTACCATTTTACCATTTACATATCCACACATGGACATAGGCTAGTACATATCCATACATGAACATAGGCTGGTACATATCCACACATGGACATAGGCTGGTACATATCCACACATGGACATAGGCTGGTACATATCCACACATGAACATAGGCTAGTACATATCCATACATGAACATAGGCTGGTACATATCCACACATGAACATAGGCTGGTACATATCCACACATGAACATAGGCTGGTACATATCCACACATGGACATAGGCTAGTACATATCCACACATGAACATAGGCTAGTACATATCCATACATGGACATAGGCTGGTACATATCCACACATGAACATAGGCTAGTACATATCCATACATGGACATAGGCTGGTACATATCCACACATGAACATAGGCTGGTACATATCCACACATGGACATAGGCTGGTACATATCCACACATGGACATAGGCTAGTACATATCCACACATGAACATAGGCTGGTACATATCCACACATGAACATAGGCTGGTACATATCCACACATGAACATAGGCTGGTACATATCCACACATGAACATAGGCTGGTACATATCCAAACATGAACATAGGCTGGTACATATCCAAACATGAACATAGGCTGGTACATATCCACACATGAACATAGGCTGGTACATATCCACACATGAACATAGGCTGGTACATATCCACACATGAACATAGGCTGGTACATATCCACACATGAACATAGGCTGGTACATATCCACACATGGACATAGGCTGGTACATATCCACACATGAACATAGGCTGGTACATATCCACACATGAACATAGGCTGGTACATATCCACACATGGACATAGGCTGGTACATATCCACACATGGACATAGGCTGGTACATATCCACACATGAACATAGGCTGGTACATATCCACACATGGACATAGGCTGGTACATATCCACACATGAACATAGGCTGGTACATATCCACACATGGACATAGGCTGGTACATATCCACACATGAACATAGGCTGGTACATATCCACACATGAACATAGGCTGGTACATATCCACACATGAACATAGGCTAGTACATATCCACACATGGACATAGGCTGGTACATATCCACACATGAACATAGGCTAGTACATATCCACACATGAACATAGGCTAGTACATATCCACACATGAACATAGGCTGGTACATATCCACACATGAACATAGGCTGGTACATATCCACACATGAACATAGGCTGGTACATATCCACACATGGACATAGGCTGGTACATATCCACACATGGACATAGGCTGGTACATATCCACACATGAACATAGGCTGGTACATATCCACACATGAACATAGGCTGGTACATATCCACACATGAACATAGGCTGGTACATATCCACACATGGACATAGGCTGGTACATATCCAAACATGGACATAGGCTGGTACATATCCACACATGAACATAGGCTGGTACATATCCACACATGAACATAGGCTGGTACATATCCACACATGGACTGTACATCTAAGATGATCCTTTTGAAACTTCTCAAGGGAACTTTCAAAGCCAATGTTAGACTGGACTGCAGATAGTTCCACGACCACCAGGGGGCCAAAGAAGGCCAGACATTTTTTAACCCTGACGGATTTGAATGCTGGTACTCCACACCGTAGCCAAGCATTTGACCTGAAAGTGGGTGCCACAGCACCCAATTTGACCTGAAAGTGGGCGCCGTGGCACCCAATTTGACCTGAAAGTGGGTGCCGTGGCACCCAATTTGACCTGAAAGTGGGTGCCACAGCACCCAATTTGACCTGAAAGTGGGTGCCACGGCATGCCGTGGTGGTCGTGTTCATGTTTGGATATGTACCAGCCTATGTTCATGTGTGGATATGTACCAGCCTATGTTCATGTGTGGATATGTACTAGCCTATGTTCATGTTTGGATATGTACCAGCCTATGTTCATGTGTGGATATGTACCAGCCTATGTTCATGTGTGGATATGTACCAGCCTATGTTCATGTGTGGATATGTACCAGCCTATGTTCATGTGTGGATATGTACCAGCCTATGTTCATGTGTGGATATGTACCAGCCTATGTTCATGTGTGGATATGTACCAGCCTATGTTCATGTGTGGATATGTACTAGCCTATGTTCATGTGTGGATATGTACTAGCCTATGTTCATGTGTGGATATGTACCAGCCTATGTCCATGTGTGGATATGTACCAGCCTATGTTCATGTGTGGATATGTACCAGCCTATGTTCATGTGTGGATATGTACCAGCCTATGTTCATGTGTGGATATGTACCAGCCTATGTTCATGTGTGGATATGTACCAGCCTATGTTCATGTGTGGATATGTACTAGCCTATGTTCATGTGTGGATATGTACTAGCCTATGTTCATGTGTGGATATGTACCAGCCTATGTCCATGTGTGGATATGTACCAGCCTATGTTCATGTGTGGATATGTACCAGCCTATGTTCATGTGTGGATATGTACCAGCCTATGTTCATGTGTGGATATGTACTAGCCTATGTTCATGTGTGGATATGTACTAGCCTATGTTCATGTGTGGATATGTACTAGCCTATGTTCATGTTTGGATATGTATGTATGTATATATATATATATATATATATATATATATATATAATTTATGTTTAAAATGGAAGATACACAGTTCAAAGCATATATACGTTCAACTCTCCCTTTCATTTTGTGTATTCAGTCTAATGAAATATTCAATAGTCTTTGGACTTGTAGCCTAGTTGTAGTAGATACAGTATGTGTGGGATGGTTAAGAGACTTGAGAATAACATCCGTTTCTGTTAGAACTGAATGGAAACAACTTTGTACTTTGACGTTTGCACCCGTATAAAATAATAATTGTATAATTTGTATTGGGGAAATACTGCCACCTACTGGCTTACAATACTGGCACCGTACAGTTACGTTTTAACAGCGGGCGACAGACAGACGAATTTTCCGGAAGTGCATTATTTGTCTATGGGACCCTCCTGTCTATGGGACCCTACTGTCTATGGGACCCTACTGTCTATGGGACCCTACTGGCGACCACCGGGCGAACGGGCGATGGTCGAAAAGTGGCCGGAACAACGTCGCCCGAAAAGATAAAAATAATGAATCTTTTCGAGCGATGACGGTGTGTCGGTGTGGTGCGGTGTGGACGATGTGTCGATGCTCGCCAGCTATTAAAACGTACTGTTTTAAAGTATACCTATGAAATAAATACAACAAATCAAACATCAAACAATCAAAGTGCTAATCTTTTAGTAGCAGGGCAAAATATACAAAATATAAACCGAAATAATAAATATCCACACATGAACATAGGCTGGTACATATCCACACATGAACATAGGCTAGTACATATCCACACATGAACATAGGCTGGTACATATCCACACATGAACATAGGCTGGTACATATCCACACATGAACATAGGCTGGTACATATCCACAGATGAACATAGGCTAGTACATATCCACACATGAACATAGGCTGGTACATATCCACACATGGACATAGGCTGGTACATATCCACACATGAACATAGGCTAGTACATATCCACACATGAACATAGGCTAGTACATATCCACACATGAACATAGGCTAGTACATATCCAAACATGAACATAGGCTGGTACATATCCACACATGGACATAGGCTGGTACATATCCACACATGAACATAGGCTGGTACATATCCACACATGGACATAGGCTGGTACATATCCACACATGAACATAGGCTGGTACATATCCACACATGAACATAGGCTAGTACATATCCACACATGGACATAGGCTGGTACATATCCACACATGAACATAGGCTAGTACATATCCACACATGAACATAGGCTGGTACATATCCACACATGGACATAGGCTGGTACATATCCAAACATGAACATAGGCTGGTACATATCCACACATGAACATAGGCTGGTACATATCCACACATGAACATAGGCTGGTACATATCCACACATGAACATAGGCTGGTACATATCCAAACATGAACATAGGCTGGTACATATCCACACATGAACATAGGCTGGTACATATCCAAACATGAACATAGGCTAGTACATATCCACACATGAACATAGGCTGGTACATATCCAAACATGAACATAGGCTAGTACATATCCACACATGAACATAGGCTGGTACATATCCAAACATGAACATAGGCTAGTACATATCCACACATGAACATAGGCTGGTACATATCCACACATGAACATAGGCTAGTACATATCCACACATGAACATAGGCTGCGTCCGCACCTCGCGTCCGCACCTCGCGTCCGCACCTCGGACTAGCGCCTGCTCCCGTGCTTGCGGTTATGGTTAGGTTAGGGTTTGAGGTGGGTTGTCGTTTTTCGGACCAATGATGAAAATGAAATGAGCACTTGTGCTCAGCTACTACCCTGGGTAAATAAAGGAGAAAATACAATATTAAAAAACACAGTGGTGAAACTTTGCGTGGCGGTGTGTGTCTCTCCCTTCCTCTCAGGCGTGTGGTCGTTCTAGATGTTGTATAATGTGTAACGTTGCGTGGCGGTGTGTGTGTGTGTGTGTGTCTCCCCCTCCTCTCAGGCGTGTGGTCCTTCTCCATCTCGGAGCTGGCGGCGCCGGGCGTGGAGGTGGGCCGCCTGACCGCCTCGGACGGAGACCTGGAGGAGAACGCCCTGCTGGACTTCAGCGTGCTGGACAGAGAGGAGGCGGACACCTTCAACATCACCGCCAAGGACCGCGAGGCAGTCATCGTTCTCAACAAGGTGAGTGATGACGGTCCGGCCCGCCGCGCTGCACTGGGAACTGCCTGGGGTGGGCCAATACCACGCTGATGTGTGTGTGTGTGTGTGTGTGTGTGTGTGTGTGTGTGTGTGTGTGTGTGTGTGTGTGTGTGTGTGTGTGTGTGTGTGTGTGTGTGTGTGTGCGTGTGCGTGTGCGTGCTACTTGTATTACAGTGAGGGCCAAGAATGTGAGGAATTGTCAGGATTGTATACATGTTTCTGTGCCTTATTTTTGGAAGTAATGGTCTTGTGTTTCTTGTCGTCTATAGTATGGTTGCCTGTCTTCTCCCAACCTGTCAAGTAATCTGCAAATGTAGTTCACCTGTGTCCTGTTCAGTTCCAGCCAATCCCTGCTTTGATTGTTCTTAGGGTCACCTGTGTCTAGTGTATTTATACCTGTCTGGTTTCTGTAGCCTGGTTTTGTCGTCCCATTGTATTGGTCATGACAGGGTTGAGTACTGGAGAAACAAACTACGTCTTCCTTCCATGTCGTGTTTTTTGGTTTTCTTCCCTTGCGTTTCGGTCCTACTTTGAAAACCCCTGACAGGAAAATATAGACAATTTGGGGAGCTAGGTTTACACTTACTGTATAAGAAAAGATTCAGGATGAGCCATTTGGGGTTAGAGTTGGAGTCATTACCGTTTCATACTTGGTTGGTCTGGCGCACAGCCTCACAGAGTGAGGGGTTAGGGTTAGGGTGGGAGTCATTACCGTTTCATACTTGGTTGGTCTGGCGCACAGCCTCACAGAGTGAGGGGTTAGGGTTAGGGTTGGAGTCATTACCGTTTCATACTTGGTTGGTCTGACGCACAGCCTCACAGAGTGAGGGTTTAGTGTTAGGGTTGGAGTCATTACCGTTTCATACTTGGTTGGTCTGGCGCACAGCCTCACAGAGTGAGGGTTTAGTGTTAGGGTTGGAGTCATTACCGTTTCATACTTGGTTGGTCTAGCGCACAGCCTCACAGAGTGAGGGTTTAGGGTTAGGGTTGGAGTCATTACCGTTTCATACTTGGTTGGTCTGACGCACAGCCTCACAGAGTGAGGGGTTAGTGTTAGGGTTGGAGTCATTACCGTTTCATACTTGGTTGGTCTGACGCACAGCCTCACAGAGTGAGGGGTTAGTGTTAGGGTTGGAGTCATTACCGTTTCATACTTGGTTGGTCTGACGCACAGTCTCACAGAGTGAGGGTTTAGTGTTAGGGTTGGAGTCATTACTGTTTCATACTTGGTTGGTCTGACGCACAGCCTCACAGAGTGAGGGGTTAGTGTTAGGGTTGGAGTCATTACCGTTTCATACTTGGTTGGTCTGGCGCACAGCCTCACAGAGTGAGGGGTTAGTGTTAGGGTTGGAGTCATTACCGTTTCATACTTGGTTGGTCTGACGCACAGCCTCACAGAGTGAGGGGTTAGTGTTAGGGTTGGAGTCATTACCGTTTCATACTTGGTTGGTCTGACGCACAGCCTCACAGAGTGAGGGGTTAGTGTTAGGGTTGGAGTCATTACCGTTTCATACTTGGTTGGTCTGACGCACAGCCTCACAGAGTGAGGGGTTAGTGTTAGGGTTGGAGTCATTACCGTTTCATACTTGGTTGGTCTGACGCACAGCCTCACAGAGTGAGGGGTTAGTGTTAGGGTTGGAGTCATTACCGTTTCATACTTGGTTGGTCTGACGCACAGCCTCACAGAGTGAGGGGTTAGTGTTAGGGTTGGAGTCATTACCGTTTCATACTTGGTTGGTCTGACGCACAGCCTCACAGAGTGAGGGTTTAGGGTTAGGGTTGGAGTCATTACCGTTGGAGTCATTACCGTTTCATACTTGGTTGGTCTGACGCACAGCCTCACAGAGTGAGGGGTTAGTGTTAGGGTTGGAGTCATTACCGTTTCATACTTGGTTGGTCTGACGCACAGCCTCACAGAGTGAAGGGTTAGTGTTAGGGTTGGAGTCATTACCGTTTCATACTTGGTTGGTCTGACGCACAGCCTCACAGAGTGAGGGGTTAGTGTTAGGGTTGGAGTCATTACCGTTTCATACTTGGTTGGTCTGACGCACAGCCTCACAGAGTGAGGGGTTAGTGTTAGGGTTAACAGCATTCATAATATTGGCATCCTAAAATGTTGATGAAAGCTTAATACAAACGTGCGTGCGTGCGTGCGTGCGTGCGTGCGTGCGTGCGTGCGTGCGTGCGTGCGTGCGTGCGTGCCTGTTTTGTTGGGGTACTGTGGTGGAGTTCTGTATCAACCAGTATAGTCAATGAGGATATGGAGACAAGTAGAATGGTGAATCATAGATAATGTATTTATGAATGTATGTAAAACAGGTTCTGGTTCATCATGATGTATACAATAGTCATGAGTATTGCAGACATTGTTTATTTATTGTTGATTTCCAATCATGCATTTGTCACTTTACTCATTATCGTTGCCTTGCACCATCTCTGATCGTGTGAGTCTGTACAGCAGCTGTCACACATTCCATGTCATCATGATGATTGGCAAGAGGGTTGTATAAAGATGTGTTCCTCTGTGTTCACCTTCAGTCTGAGGAAGAGCATTGTGCGCCGAACGTCACAGTCATCTTATTGTGCAAATAAAGGCACTTTTTCACAGCATCGGAGCCCACATTTTGATCTTTGTATACTGCTCACCGCTCGGCTCCTGCCCAAGTTTGGGTTGGATGTGTCCTTGTCCTTTTCTCCATATGGAGAGGTAGTGACGGTGATGCTTTATGTAACATGATATCATGGAGAGAAAGAAGTACGACACAAATCAAATCAAACTTTATTTATAGAGAACATTTAAAACAATGGAGATGAATTGACCAAAGTGCTGTACGCAGTGAAATCAAAGCATCAACACAATACATTTATGCATACAAGCACACCCACACGGCATCAAAGGCATGGTTCAGATGGAATAAGAACGAGACAATTATGTATGTGCAGTCGTGCACCCACGTAACACAATTTAACCCATTCTGGGCGGGAACCACTTTTGGTCTTTTAAAGCATTATGTTATACTTTAGCTTCTGAAAAAGCTCATAGCTAGCTTGTAGGTCTGCTATTTTTGAAAAATCGTGAAAATGTGCCTCAAATCTTTGAATATATATTCTTTCAGAGTGAACATTTTAACTCAAATCTTTGCTTCTGGGGGGGGGGGGGGGGGGGGGGGCATATTACATGTATTTTTTGGGGTTCTTGACATGAAATATTGAGTACCACTGATACAGAAACATAAGGTTTTTCAGAAAACTGTCAGGATTTTGAAGAATTTTTTTTTTAATTTCGACGTCAGGCCTAAATAGGTTAAATACAAAATGAAAAAAAAGACAAAGCCTCAGGAGTGATCAAAGGCCGTTGATAGACTAATGTAACAAAATGAAGTCATTCCACATGAAGGTCATTCTTACAATCCTTATAATTCTTGGCTGCCCCTTTGTGTATATGTTTTGTATATATGTTTTTGTACATTATTTGCTATTATTACAATTCATTTATTTTCTCTTTTTCTCATTTCTTCCCTCTTAATTATTTCCTTGAACATACGTTTTTTTGTTTTATTTGTCTTTGCGTGTCTTAAATTATGTACGGGGAGGGATGGGATGGGAGGGAGTCGTGACTCGTGGGAGAAAATATAAAAACAAAGGATGTTATTATTTCTGTTAACCCATTTTGAGCGGGAACCCCTTTTGGTGGTTACATACATTATGTTATGCTTTAGCTATTGAAAAATAGGGTTAGGGTTAGGTCTGCTATTTTTGAAAAATCGTTAAAATGTGCCTCAAATCTTTCAGAAAATTGTCATGATTTAGAAAACATTTTTTTTAAATTTCGACGTCAGGCCTGAATGGGTTAAGATTGAATATAATAACAAACAAAGAAGGAGCGCATGAGGTCGCACAGCTTGTAGTCATGATGCAAATTATACTTTATATTATATACTTTATTATTAGTGGTGGCTCAGGGGTATAGAGTGGCCACTAGGGGGCGGTGGTGGCTCAGGGGTAGAGAGTGACCACTAGGGGGCGGTGGTGGCTCAGGGGTAGAGTGACCACTAGGGGGCGGTGGTGGCTCAGGGGTAGAGAGTGACCACTAGGGGGCGGTGGTGGCTCAGGGGTAGAGAGTGACCACTAGGGGGCGGTGGTGGCTCAGGGGTAGAGTGACCACTAGGGGGCGGTGGTGGCTCAGGGGTAGAGTGACCACTAGGGGGCGGTGGTGGCTCAGGGGTATAGTGTGACCACTAGGGGGCGGTGGTGGCTCAGGGGTAGAGTGACCACTAGGGGGCGGTGGTGGCTCAGGGGTAGAGTGACCACTAGGGGGCGGTGGTGGCTCAGGGGTAGAGAGTGACCACTAGGGGGCGGTGGTGGCTCAGGGGTAGAGAGGCTGGATGGCAACCAGTTCGATCCCGGGCTCCCCCAGAGTTAGTGTCGAAGTGTCCTTGAGCAAGACTCTGAACTCCTAATTGCTCCTGATGTGCTGGTTGGTGCCTTGAATGGTTTCCTCCGCCATCGATGTGTAATTGTATGTATGAAGGGTGAATGTGTAATGCACAATCTATTTAAAGCGCCTTGGATAAAGGCGCTATATAAATGCACCATTTACCATTTAGAGTGCCAACGTTTCGACCAAAAATTCCGTTCTTCAGGGTAGAAGAAAATGTAATATAATATTATACTCTTTGAATAAATTGTGCTTAAAAAATTATAATCATAATAATAAAAGAGATGAGTCTTGAGAAGCGAACTTGAACACCACAATGGACCGGGCACTTTGGATGTTAAAAGGCAGGCTGTGACTCTTCATGTGACCACCGCGCTCTGACTTAAGGTGCAAATCATATCATATAAATAACGGTAATGGGTCACACACACCAAGACTGCATTACAGTAATTTATTCTTGCATGTTGGACAGGAGACAAACGTTTGGGCTATCCAGCCTTCATCAGTGATGAAGGGCTGGGATAGCCTTCATAGTCTTTCTTGATTGTGTTGCAATCAAGAACGACACTTTGTGATTGTGAATCACATGCATGAGCACGAAGCGCCAGGGCCTCGGGAGTGGTCGATCCGGCCCTGGGCACGAAGCGCCAGGGCCTCGGAGTGGTCGATCCGGCCCTGGGCACGAAGCGCCAGGGCCTCGGGAGGGGTCGATCCGGCCCTGGGCACGAAGCGCCAGGGCCTCGGGAGGGGTCGATCCGGCCCTGGGCACGAAGCGCCAGGGCCTCGGGAGGGGTCGATCCGGTTGGGCACGAAGCGCCAGGGCCTCGGGAGGGGTCGATCCGGCCCTGGGCACGAAGCGCCAGGGCCTCGGGAGGGGTCGATCCGGCCCTGGGCACGAAGCGCCAGGGCCTCGGGAGGGGTCGATCCGGCCCTGGGCACGAAGCGCCAGGGCCTCGGGAGGGGTCGATCCGGCCCTGGGCACGAAGCGCCAGGGCCTCGGGAGGGGTCGCTCCGGCCCTGGGCACGAAGTGCCAGGGCCTCGGGAGGGGTCGACCCGGCCCTGGGTATGAAGCGCCAGGGCCTCGGGAGGGGTCGATCCGGCCCTGGGTACGGTGAGTTATTCTGGCAACCAAAAATCATTTGAAAGCATCCAGTGAGAACACTCACGTTGTTTTGTTGAATACAATGGAGAATAAGTATGGGGGCATGGTGGCACAGTCTGTAGTGCTGTCGCCTCACAGCTAGAACGTCCTGGGGTCACTGGGTATAGCGACAGTGGCATTGGCAGGGGGTGATCTGTCACTGGGGTAGCGCCAGGGCCTTGGCAGGGGGTGATCTGTCACTGGGTAGCGCCAGGGCCTTGGCAGGGGGTGATCTGTCACTGGGTATAGGGACAGTGGCCTTGGCAGGGGGTGATCTGTCACTGGGTATAGGGACAGTGGCCTTGGCAGGGGGTGATCTGTCACTGGGTATAGCGACAGTGGTCTTGGCAGGGGGTGATCTGTCACTGGGGTAGCGCCAGGGCCTTGGCAGGGGGTGATCTGTCACTGGGTATAGGGACAGTGGCCTTGGCAGGGGGTGATCTGTCACTGGGTAGCGCCAGGGCCTTGGCAGGGGGTGATCTGTCACTGGGTAGCGCCAGGGCCTTGGCAGGGGGTGATCTGTCACTGGGTATAGGGGACAGTGGCCTTGGCAGGGGGTGATCTGTCACTGGGTAGCGCCAGGGCCTTGGCAGGGGGTGATCTGTCACTGGGTAGCGCCAGGGCCTTAGCAGGGGGTGATCTGTCACTGGGTAGCAACAGTGGTCTTGGGAGGGGGTGATCTGTCACTGGGTATAGGGGACAGTGGCCTTGGCAGGGGGTGATCTGTCACTGGGTAGCGCCAGGGCCTTGGCAGGGGGTGATCTGTCACTGGGTATAGGGGACAGTGGCCTTGGCAGGGGGTGATCTGTCACTGGGTAGCGCCAGGGCCTTGGCAGGGGGTGATCTGTCACTGGGGTAGCGACAGTGGCCTTGGCAGGGGGTGATCTGTCACTGGGGTAGCGACAGTGGCCTTGGCAGGGGGTGATCTGTCACTGGGTATAGGGACAGTGGCCTTGGCAGGGGGTGATCTGTCACTGGGTAGCGCCAGGGCCTTGGCAGGGGGTGATCTGTCACTGGGTATAGGGACAGTGGCCTTGGCAGGGGGTGATCTGTCCCTGGGTATAGGGACAGTGGCCTTGGCAGGGGGTGATCTGTCACTGGGTATAGGGACAGTGGTCTTGGCAGGGGGTGATCTGTCACTGGGGTAGCGACAGTGGCCTTGGCAGGGGGTGATCTGTCACTGGGTATAGGGACAGTGGTCTTGGCAGGGGGTGATCTGTCACTGGGGTAGCGACAGTGGCCTTGGCAGGGGGTGATCTGTCACTGGGTAGCGCCAGTGCCTTAGCAGGGGGTGATCTGTCACTGGGGTAGCGACAGTGGCCTTGGCAGGGGGTGATCTGTCACTGGGTAGCGCCAGTGGCCTTGTGGTTAGAGTGTCCGCCCTGAAACTGGGAGGATGGTGTACCAGCATACAATAAGGTCAGACTAAAGAGGTCCTTTGTCCACCAGTCGACCATGAGGCTTAATCAGGAGTCGTAGTAGCCACGGGGTAATCTAGGCGGTGGATATTGATCATGTATGTAAATTGTCTTGTTCTTTGTGTTATGTCAATTGTGTGTGTATGTGTTCTGCATACTTGGCTGCTGGTCGAAAGACACATTTAAGTGGTAAATGGTGCATTTATATATAGCGCCTTTATCCAAGGCGCTTTACATAGATTGTGCATCAATTCCCCCATTCACACACACATTCATACACCGATGGCGGCAGAAACCATGCAAGGCACTAGCCAGCACATCGGGAGCAATTTGGGGTTCAGTGTCTTGCTCAAGGACACTTCGACACTAACTCTGGGGGAGCCCGGGTTCGAACAGGCAACCTTGCGGTTACCATCCAGCCACTCTACCCCTGAGCCACCGCCGCCCTGACATTTCAGTGTGAACTGACAATAAAGTACTATATCATATCATATGGTAAAATACACAGATGCATTAAAATACTATATAAAAGTACATAAACGCAGCAGCAGTGATCATGAACAGTGAACAGGGATTAGGTGAACTATTTAAACATTTTCTTATTTAAAACGTTCACAGCAGTCAGTTGGCACAAACAAAGTATTGTAACCCTTCTTTTTAGCTAGTTTTGCCCTAAGCCTCCTGCCAGATGGCAACAAGTCAAATTCAGAGCGAAGAAGAGGGCGGGTAGAATCGTTTTCGGTTATGGAGCGGTTGGATATGTCCCGAAGTTACAATTATTGTTTTGAATCTGACTTTGGTTACGGGGAGTTATTCTGCGAACGAGCGCAGGGATCAGTCCGTATAGTTCTAGTTGCTATCGAACGAGCGCAGGGATCAGTCCGTATAGTTCTAGTTGCTATCGAACGAGCGCAGGGATCAGTCCGTATAGTTCTAGTTGCTATCGAACGAGCGCAGGGATCAGTCCGTATAGTTCTAGTTGCTATCGAAGGACCAAGCTGTACCAAAACAATAGCTGTCAGGCGTAGCGGAGACTCTAAGTGACGATTAAATAATATAAACCATGATAACAAACGCAGTATAATTCTTCCTCTGAGCTCCACAAGACTGTGTTAAATTCAGTCCCCGACACACACACACACACACACGCACACGCACGCGAGCGCACGCACGCACGCACGCACGCACGCACGCACGCGCACACGCACGCGCACACGCACACGCACGCGCACACGCCACACAGTACACACACACACACACACACACACACACACACACATTTTGTCTTCTCGGTCGTGATGGCTCCTCTTTCACACCACTTTGTTCCGTCCAAATAAAAGCATTAAAAATTCACGAGCTGCTTCATCCTCTGTCCTGCAGTGCTTAACGCGTTTAGACCTGAGGACGATTCGATTCTACAAACGTCTCCTAAATCCTGACAGTTTTGTTTTTTTAATCCATGTTTCTATGTCAGTCGTTCTCAAACATTTTCATGTCAAGGACCCCCAAAAATATTATGTAATTGGCCGCCGACCCCCCCATCTGAAAATATGTTGTTCCAGGGACCCTCCGGGACGCAAAGATTTGAGTTAAAAACTATATATTCAAAGATGTGCGCCACATTTTTACAAATTTTCAAAAATAGCAGATCTACAAGCTCGTAGCGCGCCACTCTGTGACGCGCTACGAGCTTGTAGATCTGCTATTTTTCAATAGCTAAATTATAACATAATGTTTAAAACACCAAAAGGGGTTCCCGTACAGAATGGGTTAAGAGCGCCGGTATTTAATCTGCCCAAAACCTGGAGCAGTGGGATGTGGATGTGAAGAGGAGACAGTTAGCTCCATCAGCCACAGTCGTGCTATGGGTGGTGGGACCCGTTCCAGGGTTTTCCTATGGGTGGTGGGACCCGTTCCAGGGTTTTCCTATGGGTGGTGGGACCCGTTCCAGGGTTTTCCTATGGGTGGTGGGACCCGTTCCAGGGTTTTCCTATGGGTGGTGGGACCCGTTCCAGGGTTTTCCTATGGGTGGTGGGACCCGTTCCAGGGTGGTGGGACCCGTTCCAGGGTTTTCCTATGGGTGGTGGGACCCGTTCCAGGGTGGTGGGACCCGTTCCAGGGTGGTGGGACCCGTTCCAGGGTGGTACAAATACTCTGTTACAAATACTCTGTTACAAATACTCTGTTACAAATACTCTGTTACAAATATTCTGTTACAAATACTCTGTTACAAATACTCTGTTACAAGTAAAAAGGCCTGGATTCAACATCTTTGCTTTAGTAAAAGTGCAAAAGTATTAGTGACAAAATATGACAAACATACTTATTACTGCTGATGAATTAAGCAATATTACACAAGGTGTTCTTTATCGTCATTAATGCAACGCCTGCGGTGCCGTAGGAACTCGAGTTACGAAAGGTATCGCAGAAGTGCTTCGAGTGTAATATTGCAATTATACAACAGTTACCCTTAAAACTAAGAGAATCGCTGAAAAATAAGACAGATGTAGCCACTATTCCCAAGAAACGAGCTAGCGTAGCCACGAGCGTAGCGTAGCCACGAGCTAGCGTAGCCACCGCGCTCTGATAGAAACGAGCTAGCGTAGCCACCGCGCTCTGATAGAAACGAGCTAGCGTAGCCACCGCGCTCTGATAGAAAACGAGCTAGCGTAGCCACCGCGCTCTGATAGAAACGAGCTAGCGTAGCCACCGCGCTCTGATAGAAACGAGCTAGCGTAGCCACCGCGCTCTGATAGAAACGAGCTAGCGTAGCCACCGCGCTCTGATAGAAAACGAGCTAGCATAGCCACCGCGCTCTGATAGAAACGAGCTAGCGTAGCCACCGCGCTCTGATAGAAAACGAGCTAGCGTAGCCACCGCGCTCTGATAGAAACGAGCTAGCGTAGCCACCGCGCTCTGATAGAAAACGAGCTAGCGTAGCCACCGCGCTCTGATAGAAACGAGCTAGCGTAGCCACCGCGCTCTGATAGAAAACGAGCTAGCGTAGCCACCGCGCTCTGATAGAAAACGAGCTAGCGTAGCCACCGCGCTCTGATAGAAAAGCACGGCTGAATTGTTCGCTTTGATTAGGCGTTGCAATAATGTGGTTTATGGCACGGCTAGAAAGCTATTTCAACCAATCATATTGCTTCCTCAAAACGACCTGTTGTATAATGATGCTTTTACACTGATCAAGTAGGGGGTGTTAATTTAACACTGATCAAGTAGGGGTTAATTTAACACTGATCAAGTAGGTGTTAATTTAACACTGATCAAGTAGGGGGTGTTAATTTAACACTGATCAAGTAGGTGTTAATTTAACACTGATCAAGTAGGGGTTAATTTAACACTGATCAAGTAGGGGGTGTTAATTTAACACTGATCAAGTAGGTGTTAATTTAACACTGATCAAGTAGGGGTTAATTTAACACTGATCAAGTAGGGGGTGTTAATTTAACACTGATCAAGTAGGTGTTAATTTAACACTGATCAAGTAGGGGTTAATTTAACACTGATCAAGTAGGGGGTGTTAATTTAACACTGATCAAGTAGGTGTTAATTTAACACTGATCAAGTAGGTGTTAATTTAACACTGATCAAGTAGGGGTTAATTTAACACTGATCAAGTAGGGGGTGTTAATTTAACACTGATCAAGTAGGTGTTAATTTAACACTGATCAAGTAGGTGTTAATTTAACACTAATCAAGTAGGTGTTAATTTAACACTGATCAAGTAGGTGTTAATTTAACACTGATCAAGTAGGTGTTAATTTAACACTAATCAAGTAGTAGGTGTTAATTTAACACTGATCAAGTAGGTGTTAATTTAACACTGATCAAGTAGGTGTTAATTTAACACTAATCAAGTAGTAGGTGTTAATTTAACACTGATCAAGTAGGTGTTAATTTAACACTGATCAAGTAGGTGTTAATTTAACACTGATCAAGTAGGGGTGTTAATTTAACACTGATCAAGTAGGTGTTAATTTAACACTGATCAAGTAGGGGTTAATTTAACACTGATCAAGTAGGGGTTAATTTAACACTGATCAAGTAGGGGTTAATTTAACACTGATCAAGTAGGGGTTAATTTAACACTAATCAAGTAGGTGTTAATTTAACACTAATCAAGTAGGGGTTAATTTAACACTAATCAAGTAGGGGTTAATTTAACACTGATCAAGTAGGGGTTAATTTAACACTAATCAAGTAGGGGTTAATTTAACACTGATCAAGTAGGGGTTAATTTAACACTAATCAAGTAGGTGTTAATTTAACACTGATCAAGTAGGGGTTAATTTAACACTAATCAAGTAGGTGTTAATTTAACACTGATCAAGTAGGGGTTAATTTAACACTAATCAAGTAGGTGTTAATTTAACACTGATCAAGTAGGGGTTAATTTAACACTGATCAAGTAGGTGTTAATTTAACACTGATCAAGTAGGGGTTAATTTAACACTGATCAAGTAGGTGTTAATTTAACACTGATCAAGTAGGTGTTAATTTAACACTGATCAAGTAGGTGTTAATTTAACACTGATCAAGTAGGTGTTAATTTAACACTGATCAAGTAGGGGTGTTAATTTAACACTGATCAAGTAGGGGTTAATTTAACACTGATCAAGTAGGTGTTAATTTAACACTGATCAAGTAGGGGTTAATTTAACACTGATCAAGTAGGGGTTAATTTAACACTGATCAAGTAGGTGTTAATTTAACACTGATCAAGTAGGTGTTAATTTAACACTGATCAAGTAGGTGTTAATTTAACACTGATCAAGTAGGTGTTAATTTAACACTGATCAAGTAGGGGTGTTAATTTAACACTGATCAAGTAGGGGTTAATTTAACACTGATCAAGTAGGGGTTAATTTAACACTGATCAAGTAGGGGTTAATTTAACACTGATCAAGTAGGGGTTAATTTAACACTGATCAAGTAGGGGTTAATTTAACACTGATCAAGTAGGGGTTAATTTAACACTGATCAAGTAGGGGTTAATTTAACACTGATCAAGTAGGTGTTAATTTAACACTGATCAAGTAGGGGTGTTAATTTAACACTGATCAAGTAGGTGTTAATTTAACACTGATCAAGTAGGGGTTAATTTAACACTGATCAAGTAGGGGGTGTTAATTTAACACTGATCAAGTAGGTGTTAATTTAACACTGATCAAGTAGGTGTTAATTTAACACTGATCAAGTAGGTGTTAATTTAACACTGATCAAGTAGGGGGTGTTAATTTAACACTGATCAAGTAGGTGTTAATTTAACACTGATCAAGTAGGTGTTAATTTAACACTGATCAAGTAGGGGTTAATTTAACACTGATCAAGTAGGTGTTAATTTAACACTAATCAAGTAGGGGTTAATTTAACACTGATCAAGTAGGGGTTAATTTAACACTGATCAAGTAGGTGTTAATTTAACACTGATCAAGTAGGTGTTAATTTAACACTAATCAAGTAGGGGTTAATTTAACACTGATCAAGTAGGGGTTAATTTAACACTGATCAAGTAGGTGTTAATTTAACACTGATCAAGTAGGTGTTAATTTAACACTGATCAAGTAGGTGTTAATTTAACACTGATCAAGTAGGGGTTAATTTAACACTGATCAAGTAGGTGTTAATTTAACACTGATCAAGTAGGTGTTAATTTAACACTAATCAAGTAGGGGTTAATTTAACACTGATCAAGTAGGGGTTAATTTAACACTGATCAAGTAGGTGTTAATTTAACACTAATCAAGTAGGTGTTAATTTAACACTGATCAAGTAGGTGTTAATTTAACACTGATCAAGTAGGGGTTAATTTAACACTGATCAAGTAGGTGTTAATTTAACACTGATCAAGTAGGAGGTGTTAATTTAACACTGATCAAGTAGGGGTTAATTTAACACTGATCAAGTAGGTGTTAATTTAACACTGATCAAGTAGGGGTTAATTTAACACTGATCAAGTAGGTGTTAATTTAACACTGATCAAGTAGGGGTTAATTTAACACTGATCAAGTAGGTGTTAATTTAACACTGATCAAGTAGGGGTTAATTTAACACTAATCAAGTAGGGGTTAATTTAACACTGATCAAGTAGGGGGTGTTAATTTAACACTGATCAAGTAGGGGTTAATTTAACACTGATCAAGTAGGAGGTGTTAATTTAACACTGATCAAGTAGGGGTTAATTTAACACTGATCAAGTAGGGGTTAATTTAACACTGATCAAGTAGGTGTTAATTTAACACTGATCAAGTAGGAGGTGTTAATTTAACACTGATCAAGTAGGTGTTAATTTAACACTGATCAAGTAGGGGTTAATTTAACACTGATCAAGTAGGTGTTAATTTAACACTGATCAAGTAGGTGTTAATTTAACACTGATCAAGTAGGGGTTAATTTAACACTGATCAAGTAGGTGTTAATTTAACACTGATCAAGTAGGGGTTAATTTAACACTGATCAAGTAGGGGTTAATTTAACACTGATCAAGTAGGTGTTAATTTAACACTGATCAAGTAGGTGTTAATTTAACACTGATCAAGTAGGGGTTAATTTAACACTGATCAAGTAGGGGTTAATTTAACACTGATCAAGTAGGTGTTAATTTAACACTGATCAAGTAGGTGTTAATTTAACACTGATCAAGTAGGGGTGTTAATTTAACACTGATCAAGTAGGGGGTGTTAATTTAACACTGATCAAGTAGGTGTTAATTTAACACTGATCAAGTAGGTGTTAATTTAACACTGATCAAGTAGGTGTTAATTTAACACTAATCAAGTAGGTGTTAATTTAACACTGATCAAGTAGGTGTTAATTTAACACTGATCAAGTAGGTGTTAATTTAACACTGATCAAGTAGGTGTTAATTTAACACTGATCAAGTAGGTGTTAATTTAACACTGATCAAGTAGGTGTTAATTTAACACTAATCAAGTAGGTGTTAATTTAACACTGATCAAGTAGGTGTTAATTTAACACTGATCAAGTAGGTGTTAATTTAACACTGATCAAGTAGGTGTTAATTTAACACTGATCAAGTAGGTGTTAATTTAACACTAATCAAGTAGGTGTTAATTTAACACTAATCAAGTAGGTGTTAATTTAACACTGATCAAGTAGGTGTTAATTTAACACTGATCAAGTAGGTGTTAATTTAACACTGATCAAGTAGGTGTTAATTTAACACTGATCAAGTAGGTGTTAATTTAACACTAATCAAGTAGGTGTTAATTTAACACTGATCAAGTAGGTGTTAATTTAACACTAATCAAGTAGGTGTTAATTTAACACTGATCAAGTAGGTGTTAATTTAACACTGATCAAGTAGGTGTTAATTTAACACTAATCAAGTAGGTGTTAATTTAACACTGATCAAGTAGGTGTTAATTTAACACTGATCAAGTAGGTGTTAATTTAACACTGATCAAGTAGGTGTTAATTTAACACTGATCAAGTAGGTGTTAATTTAACACTAATCAAGTAGGTGTTAATTTAACACTGATCAAGTAGGGGTTAATTTAACACTGATCAAGTAGGGGGTGTTAATTTAACACTGATCAAGTAGGGGGTGTTAATTTAACGGGTGTTAATTTAACACTGATCAAGTAGGGGGTGTTAATTTAACACTAATCAAGTAGGTGTTAATTTAACACTGATCAAGTAGGTGTTAATTTAACACTGATCAAGTAGGGGGTGTTAATTTAACGGGTGTTAATTTAACACTGATCAAGTAGGGGGTGTTAATTTAACACTGATCAAGTAGGTGTTAATTTAACACTGATCAAGTAGGTGTTAATTTAACACTGATCAAGTAGGTGTTAATTTAACACTGATCAAGTAGGGGGTGTTAATTTAACACTGATCAAGTAGGGGGTGTTAATTTAACACTGATCAAGTAGGGGGTGTTAATTTAACGGGTGTTAATTTAACACTGATCAAGTAGGGGGTGTTAATTTAACGGGTGTTAATTTAACACTGATCAAGTAGGGGGTGTTAATTTAACACTGATCAAGTAGGGGGTGTTAATTTAACGGGTGTTAATTTAACACTGATCAAGTAGGGGGTGTTAATTTAACACTAATCAAGTAGGTGTTAATTTAACACTGATCAAGTAGGTGTTAATTTAACACTGATCAAGTAGGTGTTAATTTAACACTGATCAAGTAGGGGGTGTTAATTTAACACTGATCAAGTAGGGGGTGTTAATTTAACGGGTGTTAATTTAACGAAAAAACACCAAAAAAAGGTTGAAACATGGAAATGAGATGGTTGTGCCCGACGGCAGCGACGATATCGAAGTAGCGAATATTTTAATAATCAAGTATAAATTAAGACCGCCTCAAAATTGCACCGGAGTACTTCAGTAAATACACGCGGTTACTTAATTCCCCCCCCCCGGAGAGGAGGAGCCACGGCGGCCGCGGCGGCGGGCCGTGATCCAGGGTGTTTTGCACGGTGTCATTGTCTCTGTGTCTCTCTCTGTCAGTCATGTCATGTGATTAAGCCATTCAAAACGGGAACCCCTTTTGGTGTTTTACAAGCATTATGTTATACTTTAGCTATTGAAAAATAGCAGATCTACAAGCTCGTAGCGCGGCACCAAGTGCCGCGCTACGAGCTTGTAGGTCTGCTATTTTTTGAAAGATCGTGAAAATGTGGCGCAAATCTTTGAATATATATTATTTCAGAGCGAACGTTTTCGACTCATATCTTTGCTTCTGAGGGGTTCCTGGAACAACATATTTTCAGATGGGGGTCGGCGGCCAAATATATATAAATCTGGGCGTCCTTGACATGAAAAAGGTTGAGAACGACTGACATAGAAACATGTGTTTTTTTTTCAGAAAACTGTCAGGATTTAGAATACATCTGTATAATTCGTCCTCGGGTCTGAAAGGGTTAACTGGAACAGAACATCCGCGCCACAGATTACTCACTGAAGTCATTTTAATCAGCTTCCATCAGAGCAGCCGCTGATAGATGCTGGTAAACACATGCAGCTATCACACAGCAGCACATTTCACCGCTCTACTCTCCAGCTTAAATCCGGCAGATCTGCTGTGATCTAGTGACAGATCTACTCCTCTCACCTTGCCAGGAGATTAAAGTATAAACTGTCGCTGTAACAGCTTGTGCTTTATCTGCAACGAGCAGACGTACAGTACAGCGCCACTGTCGGTACCGACACCTTAACCCGCTCTGGACGGGAACCCCTTTTTGGTGTTCATGTTATACTTTAGCTATTGAAAAATAGCAGATCTACGAGCTTGTAGGTCTGCTATTTTTGAATCATCGTGAAAATGTGGCGCAAATCATTGAATATATATTCTTTCAGAGCGATCGTTTTTAACTCAAATCCTTGCTTCTGGGAGGGGGGGGGGGGGGGGTCCCTGGAACTACGTATTTTCAGATGGGGGTCGGCGGCCAAATACAGATAATTCTAGGGGTCCTTGACCTGAAAAAGGTTGAGAACCACCGATATAGGTTTCTGCCAGGATTTAGAAGACATTTTGTAGAATCGACCTTAGTCCAAAACGGGTTAATGTACAGTCTGTCACAAACGGTTATACTTTTCGGGACATCATATAGAAAGAACCATGAGTTTCTCCCGGCGGATCCAGCCTATGCCATGAAGAGCATAGGTGAGTTACCAGGCTAGTGTCAAAGTGTCCTTGAGCAAGACTCTGAACCCCTAATTGCTCCTGATGTGCTGGTTGGTGCCTTGCATGGTTTCCCCCGCCATCGGTGTGTGAATGTGTGTGTGAATGTGTGTGTGAATGTGTGTGTGAATGTGTGTGTGAATGGGTCAATGAATGTAATGCACAATCTATGTAAAAGCGCCTTGGATAAAAGTGCTACATAAATGCACCATTTACCATTTTTACAAGGTTTCCTTCTGCCTGACGGTAAGTGACAACTGTGACAATATCCTGAATGGAATCCAAACTACAAACGTTCTTTGTTTTATTCGTGTCCAGCTGTGCTTCCGTTTCATTCCCAGTTAATCCATTTAGGCCTGACGTCGAAATTTAAAAAAAAATCTTTTTAAATTGTATTTTTTTTTCTGAAAAACCTCATGTTTCTGTATCAGTGGTTCTCAATATTTCATGTCAAGGACCCCAAAAATGATATGTAATTGGCCTCCGACCCCCATCTGAAAATATGTTGTTGAAGGGACCCTCCAGACTCAAAGATTTGAGTTAAAAACTGAAACTCTGAAAGAATATATTCAAAGATTTGAGTTAAAAACTGAAACTCTGAAAGAATATATTCAAAGATTTGAGTTAAAAACTGAAACTCTGAAAGAATATATTCAAAGATTTGAGGCACATTTTCACGATTTTTCAAAAAAAGCAGATCTACAAGTTCATAGCGCGGCACTCTGTGCCATGCTATGAGCTTGTAGATCTGCTATTTTTCAATATAGTATAACACAATGCTTAAAACACCAAAAGGGGTTCCCGCCTAAAATGGGTTAAAGGTTGTTTCAACTTTCCGAAGGGAACAGATGGGACACGGCGATGAACGATGCACAGGAGACACTGTTTGTTTGTTGTTCTCAACGAGTTCTGGCAGCACAGAAATGAAGTCTCTCATAGAGTCTCTGATCCAAAACAGCACGGTTCAACGGTGCTTTGTTCCACACCGCTTAACCCGTTCTGGACGGGAACCCCCTTTTGGTGTTTTTAAAGCATTTATGTTATACTTTATCTTTTGAAAAAATAGCAGATCTACAAGCTCATAGCACGGCACCGAGTGCCGCGCTACGAGCTTGTAGATCTGCGATTTTTTGGAATTTTTTTGAAAATGTGGCGCAAATCTTTGAATATATATTCTCAACTCTTTGCTTCGGGGGGGGGGGGGGGGGGGGGGGAACGTGGCCAAATACAGATAATTCTGGGGCTCCTTGACATGAAAAAGGTTGAGCACCACCGATGGGTCCAAGATGGGTTAACCATCGACGATTCTACAAATGCCTTCTAAATCTGACAGTTTTCTGAAAAACCCTGTTTCTATGTCAGTGATTCTCAAACTATTTCATGTCAAGGACCCCTAGAATTATCTGTATTTGGTTGCTGACCCCCATCTGAAAATATGTCGTTCCAGGGACCTCCCAGAGGCAAAGATTTGACTTAAAAACGTTGGCTCTGAAAGAATATATATATTCAAGGATTTGCACCATATTTTCACGGCTTTTCAAAAATAGCAGACCTACAAGCTCATGAGCTTGTAGATCTGCTAAAGCAAAACAATGCTTAAAACACCAAATGGTGTTCCTGCCCAAAATGGGTTAATGCTGACATGTAAACAATGGTAACACATTCTAATTGAAAGGTAACACATGGTGAAGGCGTGCATGTGGCAGCTAATTGAAAGGTAACACATTCTAATGAAGGTGTGCATGTGCAGCTACTTGAAAGGTAACACATGGTGAAGGCGTGCATGTGGCAGCTAATTGAAAGGTAACACATGATGAAGGCGTGCATGTGGCAGCTAATTGAAAGGTAACACATTCTAATGAAGGCGTGCATGTGGCAGCTAATTGAAAGGTAACACATGATGAAGGCGTGCATGTGGCAGCTAATTGAAAGGTAACACATTCTAATGAAGGCGTGCATGTGGCAGCTAATTGAAAGGTAACACATTCTAATGAAGGCGTGCATGTGGCAGCTAATTGAAAGGTAACACATGATGAAGGCGTGCATGTGGCAGCTAATTGAAAGGTAACACATTCTAATGAAGGTGTGCATGTGGCAGATAATTGAAAGGTAACACATTCTAATGAAGGCGTGCATGTGCAGCTAATTGAAAGGTAACACATTCTAATGAAGGCGTGCATGTGGCAGCTAATTGAAAGGTAACACATTCTAATGAAGGCGTGCATGTGGCAGCTAATTGAAAGGTAACACATTCTAATGAAGGCGTGCATGTGGCAGCTAATTGAAAGGTAACACATGATGAAGACGTGCATGTGGCAGCTAATTGAAAGGTAACACATGATGAAGGCGTGCATGTGGCAGCTAATTGAAAGGTAACACATTCTAATGAAGGCGTGCATGTGGCAGCTAATTGAAAGGTAACACATGATGAAGGCGTGCATGTGCCAGCTAATTGAAAGGTAACACATGATGAAGGCGTGCATGTGGCAGCTAATTGAAAGGTAACACATGATGAAGGCGTGCATGTGGCAGCTAATTGAAAGGTAACACATTCTAATGAAGGCGTGCATGTGGCAGCTAATTGAAAGGTAACACATGATGAAGGCGTGCATGTGGCAGCTGGAGAGGGAGAGAGAGAGAGGGAGAGAGAGAGAGGGAGGGGGAGAGAGAGAGAGAGAGAGAGAGAGAGAGAGAGCATGGCTTTACAGATAGGGGTTAGCCTCGCTTATGAGCCTTTTTGTTTCATAATCAGGCTCCACTTTTGGCGTTTTAAGCATTCTGTTCTACTTTAGCTGTTGAAAAATAGCAGCTCTACAAGCTCGTAGCGCGGCACCGAGTGCCGCACTACGAGCTTGTAGGTCTGCTATTTTTGAAAAATCGCGAAAATGTGGCACAAATCTTTGAATATATATATTATTTCAGAACGTTTTTAACACAAATCTTTGCTTCTGGCTGCTATACTATCAACGGTATGAGAGGTCCTGGCTGCTATAGTGTCAACAGTATGAGAGGTCCTGGCTGCTATAGTGTGACAGTATGAGAGGTCCTGGCTGCTATAGTGTCAACAGTATGAGAGGTCCTGGCTGCTATAGTGTCAACAGTATGAGAGGTCCTGGCTGCTATAGTGTCAACAGTATGAGAGGTCCTGGCTGCTATAGTGTCAACAGTATGAGAGGTCCTGGCTGCTATAGTGTGACAGTATGAGAGGTCCTGGCTGCTATAGTGTCAACAGTATGAGAGGTCCTGGCTGCTATAGTGTCAACAGTATGAGAGGTCCTGGCTGCTATAGTGTCAACAGTATGAGAGGTCCTGGCTGCTATAGTGTCAACAGTATGAGAGGTCCTGGCTGCTATAGTGTCAACAGTATGAGAGGTCCTGGCTGCTATAGTGTCAACAGTATGAGAGGTCCTGGCTGCTATAGTGTCAACAGTATGAGAGGTCCTGGCTGCTATAGTGTCAACAGTATGAGAGGTCCTGGCTGCTATAGTGTCAACAGTATGAGAGGTCCTGACTGCTATAGTGTCAACGGTATGAGAGGTCCTGGCTGCTATAGTGTCAACAGTATGAGAGGTCCTGGCTGCTATAGTGTCAACAGTATGAGAGGTCCTGGCTGCTATAGTGTCAACGGTATGAGAGGTCCTGGCTGCTATAGTTAGGGTGACTGTGGCTCAGGAGGTAGAGCAGGTCGTCCAATGATCCGTGGGTCGGCGGTTCGAATCCCGGCTCCTCCTGTCCACATGTGGAAGTGTTCTTGGGCAAGACACTGAACCCTACATTGCCTCCAATGAGTCGGTCGGTGTGAGCTCGCCACCATTGGTGTGTGAATGTGGGAAGTGAGGACGCTGGCGTCGACTGTTTGCCGCTTCACCTCCCAATGTATGAATGAATGAACCATTGTAAAGCGCTTTGAGCACTTGGAAAAGCGCTATGAAAATGCAATTCATTATAGTGTCAACAGTATGAGAGGTCCTGGCTGCTATAGTGTGACGAGTATACCTGTCAATAAGATCAAATTAAGGAGGATTTTTTTATTTTGTTGTTCGTAGGATAGGCATTCATAAGCTTTCAGCTTCAGCCTATTCCTTTTGATCAGCTCCATTTATGTTATTGTAACCTTTGTGTTGACAAATAAGTTGTATTGTTAGTGTGAAGATGATCAAATAAACTGAACTAAACTAAAATAAATTACACCAGTGTGAAGTGAGTGGTGCAACTCCGTGTGGGGGTCCCCATGAGGTCCCCGGACATTCCAGACCTACAGGACCACGGCCAGGGTGCCGGCCCGGTTCCCGCAAGCCGCCCCCACGTCCGAAACTGTATAGAAATGAGAGAGTTACCATGTGGGGGTCCCTGTACTGTACTGTACTGTACTGTACTGTACTGTACTGGCACACCCGAAATCATATACAGTTAATATGTGCGTGTGTTTGTGTGTGTGTTAGGTGGTGAGAAACAGCCATGCTGTTTTCATGCTCATACCCACCCACCCAGCCAGCCACACACACACATAGCTCCGTAAGGGAGTGGTTGCACCACTCAAAAAACATGTGTTAATGTAGAATCAGTCACAGGCATGTACCGACGCGCTTCCGCTTCTGCGTGTTCTCGGCGCGTACATAATTATGTTTATAAATTAAACAATTAATAATTTAAAAGTACCAGAAGGACTTGGGAGTTAGCTGGCTATATTCGTTGTTTTTCCTATAGCGTCAATACATCAACAATACTCGAGGCCAAGTCTTAAAAAATGCATCAATAACATTTCAAGATCAATTCTAAAACACGGGAGATATCGTCCCAATAGGAAGGCTTTGTGTAATGATTCATATATAAATTGATAGAGCGAGGAGAGAGTGGGGAAGGTGTGAAGAATTGTGTGTGAATGTGAAAGGGAGGGAGAGCCATACATACACTATAGATTACATCCATATTCGTGAATCATACATGAATATGGCTCTCAATAAATCATAACTTTTATGACGGTTCTATTATTAAATTAAAGGTCGGCTGGTCATCATTAGCGATGAGGAGAGGGAGCCGCACTGCACCTGCTTTTATCTATAAGAAATTACCTAATTATCTTAACAGCTGATTGACAATTAGAGCTTGCAGTCACCATTATACCATTATATTTGGTTGTAACCCATTCTGGGCGGGAACCACTTTTGTTGTTTTAAGCATTGTGTTACACTTTAGCTATTGAAAAATAGCAGATCTACAAGCTCATAGCGCGGCACCGAGTGCCGCGCTATGAGCTTGTAGGTCTGCTATTTTTTTTTAATCGTGAAAATGTGGGGCACATTTGGAATATATATTCTTTCAGAGCGAATGTTTTTAACTCATATCTTTGCTTCTGGGGGAGTCCCTGGAACAACATATTTTCAGATGGGGGTCGGCGGCCAATTACATATAATCTTGGGGGTCCTTGACATGAAAATGTTTGAGGACGACTGACATAGAACCATGGTTTTTAGAAAACTGTCATGATTTAGAAGGCATTTGTAGAATCGTCCTCAGCTCTAAATGGGTTAAACATTCCTGCTATTACATCTGGGTGAGACTGCCTTTCACTGGAGAGTTTAATTTCACATTTTTTGAAATGTCAAGCTTGTAAAATGTGTTTTGTTAAATTGTATGCCATGTTTACTGTAATCAGGGCGTCGTTGGAAAAGAGTGCTGCCTCTCAAACTGACCTTCCTGAATAAATAAAGCTGAAAAGAAAAACATATATAACCTCATATCATCATAATGTTCAGGATTCAAATAAAAAAAGCAAATCGATAAGCTCATAACACGCCGCTTCATGACGTGTTTGGAGCTTGTAGATCTACTACTTTTTAAACTTTTCGTGTGACGTTGTGTGATCAAAGTGGGGTCTGGGGACCCCTAGGGGTCCTTGAGGGAGTTCCAGGGGGTCCGCAGCTAAATGACAGTTATGAACCAAATGGACCCTTACTGGGTCTGTAACTCTGAGCGTGTACAAATGGAACCAAATGCCAACCGGGGGGGGGGGGGGGGCCTTAACGGGTTGAGGATCACTGCTAGAGCCGTACAAATCTGGGGACCCCCGGAAATGCTTTGGCCATGTGTCGCGACCCCCTACTGCGATATATATATATCCATGTTTTCCTGTGTTCCAGATCCTGGACTACGATATATATATTTATCCATGTTTTCCTGTGTTCCAGATCCTGGACTACGATATATATATTTATCCATGTTTTCCTGTGTTCCAGATCCTGGACTACGATATATATATTTATCCATGTTTTCCTGTGTTCCAGATCCTGGACTACGATATATATATTTATCCATGTTTTTCTGTGTTCCAGATCCTGGACTACGATATATATATTTATCCATGTTTTCCTGTGTTCCAGATCCTGGACTACGATATATATATTTATCCATGTTTTCCTGTGTTCCAGATCCTGGACTACGATATATATATTTATCCATGTTTTTCTGTGTTCCAGATCCTGGACTACGATATATATATTTATCCATGTTTTTCTGTGTTCCAGATCCTGGACTACGATATATACAGTATATATACATCCATGTTTTTCTGTGTTCCAGATCCTGGACTACGATATATATATTCATCCATGTTTTCCTGTGTTCCAGATCCTGGACTACGATATAAATCCATGTTTTTCTGTGTTCCAGATCCTGGACTAAGATATAAATCCATGTTTTTCTGTGTTCCAGATCCTGGACTACGATATATTTATCCATGTTTTCCTCTGTTCCAGATCCTGGACTACGATATAAATCCATGTTTTCCTGTGTTCCAGATCCTGGACTAGGATATAAATCCATGTTTTCATGTATTCCAGATCCTGGACTACGATATAAATCCATGTTTTCCTGTGTTCCAGATCCTGGACTACGAGAGCCGCGCCACCTACTCGTTCTCGGTGGAGGTGAGCAACCCCGTGGTGGACCCCCGCTTCCTGAGGAAGGGGCCGTTCAAGGACCGCGCGGCCGTGCGCGTCATGGTGCTCAACGCCGACGAGCCGCCGCGCTTCTCGCGGCCGCGCTACCGCCTGGACGTGTCGGAGAACTGCCCGCCCGTCTGCTCGGTGGGCCGCGTGTCCGCCGTGGACCCCGACACGGGACAGGACGGCAACATCAGGTTGGTCCGTTACACCAGTGGTTCCCTAAAGTGGGGGTCCAGCGGGGACCCCCGGGGGTCCTTGAGAGAGTTCCAGGGGGTCCGGCGGGGACCCCCGGGGGTCCTTGAGAGAGTTCCAGGGGGTCCGGCGGGGACCCCCGGGGGTCCTTGAGAGAGTCCCAGGGGGTCCCCCGCTAAATGATGGTAACAGTGTGTTTTAACAGCGGGAGAACAACCACGGCGAGCGACACTTGAATTTCATTTGCTATCGCCCAATCGCTCACTATCGTCGGCCGACGTTCCTCCGCCCACTTTTCGACCATCGCCTGCTATCGCCAGCTATCGCCGGTATTTGCTGGGTCACATTGAAAAACAATGCACTTCCGGAAAATTCATCTGGCTGTCGCCCGCTTTTTACTGTTAGGAACCAAATGGACCCTTATGGGTCTGTAACTCTGAGAGTGTACAAATGGAACCAAACGGACCCTGACACCGGTTCCATTTGTACACTCTCAGAGTTAAATTAACTTTGATTTTACAATATGTATTGGGGGTCCCAGAGATAGAAATGCCATTAAATAGGGGGGCCGTAGCCTAATTCAGGTCAAAGCGAGGGCCCTATAGAGCCATAAAGAATCTTCTCTTATGGGGGTCCTTGGCATGTATTTTCAAATGGGGGTCCGCAGGCTAATTAGTATCATTTTGGCATCCTTGGCATGAAATAGTTTGGGAACCACATACACCACGCACTTACACTCACTATACAGTACATTATGTGACCAATTTGACTGAGAGCCTGCCATCGCGCAACCTCCAGCTTTTCACCAGAGGAGAAAAACTACATTTTATCCAAAATGAGTTAATAATAAAACCGACTCTTCACATACTAGAGCATGTCTGAAATAAGTGTGAGAGCTGAAATCGACTTTCATGTGTCGTATCTTATGGACACGAGACCATACAAACTTAACCAAAACGGGAGAGCAAGATAATTGTGAGACGCAGCAGACAGCAGAGTGATGTTGTTCCTCAGAGATGTTTTATTTCGGAGTACACAGCAAAGCATACAGGCTCCTCCGGCGGCCTTACGCCGTCCCAGACTGACTGACTAAATGACATAGAAATCAACTTGCTTAAGTACAGTTTTACAATACACATTGGACCAGACTACCATTTGGCCACTCCTAGAAGGTAGAATCAGGATCACTGTGGCCCTTTGATCCACTGTTTTAGCATTTGATGGCCCTAGGTGTGAACCAGGATCTCAGACTATAGTATAAACAGGCGCCACATCGACACCCCTGTTCTTGAATATCAAAGACAGACCCTGCAGACGAATTGACTAGGGCAATTAACTATACCTACTGAATAACAGTTGTCGAGTACATTTGTTCAAACATAGCCTATGTTCAAGAGAATTATTGATTCATAATTCACCACACATGTGAATATGAAATAAATGCTTAAACATGTAGCTAGGTGTAATGTTAGAGACCACAGAAGACATGTAAATATGAAATAATGCTTAAACATGTAGCTAGGTGTAATGTTAGAGTCCACAGAAGACATGTAAATATGAAATAAATGCTTAAACATGTAGCTAGGTGTAATGTTAGAGACCACAGAAGACATGTAAATATGAAATAAATGCTTAAACATGTAGCTAGGTGTAATGTTAGAGACCACAGAAGACATGTAAATATGAAATAAATGCTTAAACATGTAGCTAGGTGTAATGTTAGAGACCACAGAAGACATGTAAATATGAAATAAATGCTTAAACATGTAGCTAGGTGTAATGTTAGAGTCCAGAAGACATGTAAATATGAAATACAATGCTTAAACATGTAGCTAGGTGTAATGTTAGAGACCACAGAAGACATGTAAATATGAAATAAATGCTTAAACATGTAGCTAGGTGTAATGTTAGAGACCACAGAAGACATGTAAATATGAAATAAATGCTTAAACATGTAGCTAGGTGTAATGTTAGAGACCACAGAAGACATGTAAATATGAAATAAATGCTTAAACATGTAGCTAGGTGTAATGTTAGAGTCCAGAAGACATGTAAATATGAAATAAATGCTTAAACATGTAGCTAGGTGTAATGTTAGAGACCACAGAAGACATGTAAATATGAAATAAATGCTTAAACATGTAGCTATAGGTGTAATGTTAGAGACCACAGAAGACATGTAAATATGAAATAAATGCCCAAACATGTAGCTAGGTGTAATGATAGAGACCACAGAAGACATGTAAATATGAAATAAATGCTTAAACATGTAGCTAGGTGTAATGTTAGAGACCACAGAAGACATGTAAATATGAAATAAATGCTTAAACATGTAGCTAGGTGTAATGTTAGAGACCACAGAAGACATGTAAATATGAAATAAATGCCCAAACATGTAGCTAGGTGTAATGTTAGAGACCACAGAAGACATGTAAATATGAAATAAATGCCCAAACATGTAGCTAAGTGTAATGTTAGAGACCACATAAGTGAACCTTTCAAGCCTGTTTGACCAGGAGTATCTATGCTTTGACTCGAGTACCGGCGTTGAGCACGTCCACTTCTGCCACACACACACGCACACACGCACACGCACGCACGCACACGCACGCTAACTCAATTAAATTCAGTTCGCTATAACGATTATTGCCATAGGGGGGAAACGATCAAGCGAAAATTGACTCTTGCAATCTCTCTCTGTCTGTCTGTCTGTCTGTCTCTGTCTGTCTGTCTCTCTCTGTCTGTCTGTCTGTCTGTCTCTGTCTGTCTGTCTCTCTCTGTCTGTCTGTCTGTCTGTCTCTCTCTGTCTGTCTGTCTGTCTGTCTCTCTCTCTGTCTGTCTGTCTGTCTGTCTGTCTGTCTGTCTGTCTGTCTGTCTGTCTGTCTGTCTGTCTGTCTGTCTGTCTGTCTGTCTGTCTGTCTGTCTGTCTGTCTGTCTGTCTGTCTCTCTCTCTGTATGTCTGTCTGTCTGTCTGTCTGTCTGTCTGTCTGTCTGTCTGTCTGTCTCTCTCTCTCTCTGTATGTCTCTCTCTCTCTGTCTGTCTGTCTGTCTCTCTCTCTCTCATTCCCTCATTCTTCCTCTCTCGGTGGGGGGTGGCGTGGGGGGGGTACTGGGGGGGTCTCCAGGTATTCCATCGACCCCCAGTCGGACCCCGAGGCTCTGTTCCGCATCGCCTCTGACACGGGCTCCATCAGCACCGTGATGGAGTTGGACCGCGAGCACGAGCAATGGCACAACATCACCGTCATCGCCACACAGAGAGGTACGCTGCACACACACACGCACACGCACACGCACACACACACACACACACACACACACGCACACGCACATACACGCACGCACATGCACACGCACACGCACACGCACACGCACACACACACACACACACACACACACACACACACACACACACGCACACGCACACGCACACCACTGCCCCGAGGCCCCACTGGGCACCACCAGACACACTTAATCACCCTGCTTCATATTCCACTGATTGCATGGCCCCAAGGGGGGGGGGGGGGGGGGGGGTAGGGGTGGTCGAACGGCCGATGCAGACATTGGAAGATCATTTTGAAGTGACCTGATGTGTGTGTTTGTTGCTTGCATGGGTTCCTTCAGAGGTGGAAGTACTCACTCACAGTGGAGGGAGGTTTTTGTTTTTTAAAGCAATGTAGAAAATTCAAAATACTACAAGTAAAGGTCCGGTCGGTCTTCAGAATGTACTTGAGTGAAAGTGTACCGTACATGTATTTGCATCAAAATAATATACTAAAATATGCGGTGGTGGCTCAGGGGTAGATCGGCCGGATGGTAACCGCAAGGTTGCCAGTTCGATCCCTGTGGGCTCCCCCAGAGTTAGTGTCCAAGTGTCCTTGAGCAAGACACTGAACCCCTAATTGCTCCTGATGTGCAGGTTGGCGCCTTGCATGATTTCCACCGCCATCCGTGTGTGAATGGGTTAATGTAATGCACAATCTATGTAAAGGTGTATGAATGTGTGTGTGAATGGGTGAATGTAATGCACAATCTATGTAAAGGTGTATGAATGTGTGTGTGAATGGGTGAATGTAATGCACAATCTATGTAAAGGTGTATGAATGTGTGTGTGTATGGGTGAATGTAATGCACAATCTATGTAAAGGTGTATGAATGTGTGTGTGTATGGGTGAATGTGATGCACAATCTATGTAAAGCACCTTGGATAAAGGTGCAATATAAATCCACCATTTACCATGTATATGGAATGTTTTTCAAATGTATACAAATCTACTTTGAAATTGGCAAAGTATATATAGAGCTGAATTGGTTAATGAACGTGTTGAAATAATAATAAAAAAAACACAAAGTAACTAGTAAAGGTTTTCAAATCATTGTAGTGAAAATAGGGATTGATCATTCATTGATTATTTTCTTGTTGATTATTTTAATCGATCATATCGATGGGTTGGATTAACCGTTGCACCCCTAGTGTGTTTTATTTCTTATTTGTTACAGTGGTTTGGTACAGAACTCAGGGGTATAATGGAACTCCACAATTTATCAAATTGCATTCGATTTTTTTTGGTGTGTGTTTTGTTTGTAGCCATTACGACCAGATTTGACTGAGGGGCTGTCACCGTGCAACATCCAGCTTTTCACCAGAGGAGAAAAACATTTATTTATTTTTATCCAAAATGAGTTAATATCACAGGCAGACTCTTCACACACTATAGAGCATGTCTGGAATGGATGTCAGAGTTGACATTTTAGAGCCATTCAATGATTGCAAACATGACTCCTGTTCAACAAGTTTCAAATGGTCTTCTTCAAATATTGTCCAATTTCAATGAATAAATAAATAATAAATAAAAGACCTGGTCACATTTTACCATGGCCCTGTTGTGTCTCAAACCACTGCACCTGGTTTTACCATGGCCCTGTTGTGTCTCAAACCACTGCACCTGGTTTTACCATGGCCCTGTTGTGTCTCAAACCACTGCACCTGGTTTTACCATGGCCCTGTTGTGTCTCAAACCAAACTGCACCTGGTTTTATCATGGCCCTGTTGTGTCTCAAACCAAACTGCACCTGGTTTTATCATGGCCCTGTTGTGTCTCAAACCACTGCACCTGGTTTTATCATGGCCCTGTTGTGTCTCAAACCACTGCACCTGGTTTTATCATGGCCCTGTTGTGTCTCAAACCACTGCACCTGGTTTTATCATGGCCCTGTTGTGTCTCAAACCACTGCACCTGGTTTTACCAGGGCCCTGTTGTGTCTCAACCCACTGCACCTGGTTTTACCATGGCCCTGTTGTGTCTCAACCCACTGCACCTGGTTTTATCATGGCCCTGTTGTGTCTCAAACCACTTCACCTGGTTTTACCATGGCCATGTTGTGTCTCAAACCAAACTGCACCTGGTTTTACCATGGCCATGTTGTGTCTCAAACCACTGCACCTGGTTTTACCATGGCCCTGTTGTGTCTCAACCCACTGCACCTGGTTTTACCATGGCCCTGTTGTGTTTCAAACCAAACTGCACCTGGTTTTATCATGGCCCTGTTGTGTCTCAAACCACTGCACCTGGTTTTATCATGGCCCTGTTGTGTCTCAAACCACTGCACCTGGTTTTACCAGGGCCCTGTTGTGTCTCAACCCACTGCACCTGGTTTTATCATGGCCCTGTTGTGTCTCAAACCACTTCACCTGGTTTTACCATGGCCGTGTTGTGTCTCAAACCACTGCACCTGGTTTTACCAGGGCCCTGTTGTGTCTCAACCCACTGCACCTGGTTTTATCATGGCCCTGTTGTGTCTCAAACCACTTCACCTGGTTTTACCATGGCCATGTTGTGTCTCAACTGCACCTGGTTTTACCATGGCCATGTTGTGTCTCAAACCACTGCACCTGGTTTTACCATGGCCCTGTTGTGTCTCAACCCACTGCACCTGGTTTTACCATGGCCCTGTTGTGTTTCAAACCAAACTGCACCTGGTTTTACCATGGCCATGTTGTGTCTCAAACCACTGCACCTGGTTTTATCATGGCCCTGTTGTGTCTCAAACCACTGCACCTGGTTTTACCATGGCCATGTTGTGTCTCAAACCAAACTGCACCTGGTTTTACCAGGGCCCTGTTGTGTCTCAAACCACTGCACCTGGTTTTACCATGGCCATGTTGTGTCTCAAACCACTGCACCTGGTTTTACCATGGCCCTGTTGTGTCTCAACCCACTGCACCTGGTTTTACCACGGCCCTGTTGTGTCTCAAACCAAACTGCACCTGGTTTTACCATGGCCATGTTGTGTCTCAACCCACTGCACCTGGTTTTACCATGGCCCTGTTGTGTCTCAACCCACTGCACCTGGTTTTACCATGGCCCTGTTGTGTCTCAACCCACTGCACCTGGTTTTACCATGGTTTTATCATGGTTTTACCATGGCCCTGTTGTGTCTCAACCCACTGCACCTGGTTTTACCACGGCCCTGTTGTGTCTCAAACCAAACTGCACCTGGTTTTACCATGGCCATGTTGTGTCTCAACCCACTGCACCTGGTTTTACCATGGCCCTGTTGTGTCTCAACCCACTGCACCTGGTTTTACCATGGCCCTGTTGTGTCTCAACCCACTGCACCTGGTTTTACCATGGCCCTGTTGTGTCTCAACCCACTGCACCTGGTTTTACCATGGCCCTGTTGTGTCTCAACCCACTGCACCTGGTTTTACCATGGTTTTATCATGGTTTTACCATGGCCCTGTTGTGTCTCAACCCACTGCACCTGGTTTTACCATGGCCCTGTTGTGTCTCAACCCAATGCACCTGGTTTTATCATGGCCCTGTTGTGTCTCAAACCACTTCACCTGGTTTTACCATGGCCATGTTGTGTCTCAAACCAAACTGCACCTGGTTTTACCATGGCCATGTTGTGTCTCAAACCACTGCACCTGGTTTTACCATGGCCCTGTTGTGTCTCAACCCACTGCACCTGGTTTTACCATGGCCCTGTTGTGTTTCAAACCAAACTGCACCTGGTTTTACCATGGCCATGTTGTGTCTCAAACCACTGCACCTGGTTTTATCATGGCCCTGTTGTGTCTCAAACCACTGCACCTGGTTTTACCATGGCCATGTTGTGTCTCAAACCAAACTGCACCTGGTTTTACCAGGGCCCTGTTGTGTCTCAAACCACTGCACCTGGTTTTACCATGGCCATGTTGTGTCTCAAACCACTGCACCTGGTTTTACGATGGCCCTGTTGTGTCTCAACCCACTGCACCTGGTTTTACCACGGCCCTGTTGTGTCTCAAACCAAACTGCACCTGGTTTTACCATGGCCATGTTGTGTCTCAACCCACTGCACCTGGTTTTACCATGGCCCTGTTGTGTCTCAACCCACTGCACCTGGTTTTACCATGGCCCTGTTGTGTCTCAACCCACTGCACCTGGTTTTACCATGGCCCTGTTGTGTCTCAACCCACTGCACCTGGTTTTACCATGGCCCTGTTGTGTCTCAACCCACTGCACCTGGTTTTACCATGGTTTTATCATGGTTTTACCATGGCCCTGTTGTGTCTCAACCCACTGCACCTGGTTTTACCATGACCCTGTTGTGTCTCAACCCACTGCACCTGGTTTTATCATGGTTTTACCATGACCCTGTTGTGTCTCAACCCACTGCACCTGGTTTTATCATAGTTTTACCATGGCCCTGTTATGTCTCAACCCACTGCACCTCTCCTCTCCTCTCCTCTCCTCTCCAGACAACCCCAACCTGGTGACCAGGGTGGTGGTCGCCATAGAGACGCTGGATCAGAACGACAACGCGCCGGAGCTGGACAGACAGTACGCCACATCTGTCTGTGACTCCACCGCCCCGGGTCAGGTCAGTAACACATCTGTATGTCTGTGACTCCACCGCCCCGGGTCAGGTCAGTAACACATCTGTATGTCTGTGACTTCACCGCCCCGGGACAGGTCAGTAGCACATCTGTATGTCTGTCAGTAGCACATCTGTATGTCTGCCAGTAGCACATCTGTATGTCTGTCAGTAGCACATCTGTATGTCTGCCAGTAGCACATCTGTATGTCTGCCAGTAGCACATCTGTATGTCTGCCAGTAGCACATCTGTATGTCTGCCAGTAGCACATCTGTATGTCTGTGACTCCAAGTCAGGTCACTTCCAGTGGTGGAAGAAGTAATCACATGTTTTACCCGAGTAAAAGTAGCATTCATACGTGCACACCACGCACACACACACATGCACACCACGCACACACACACACCACGCATGCACACACACACATACAGGCTTCATGAATTTAGACGACTACAACGTCATACTTTCACGTCGTAGTCGTAGTTTTTAACCTCTAGTACCAACCTGGTCTCCCTCATGTATAAACTGCTGATCTACAAGCTCAACACACAACGCATCACATTTCACGGTGAGCCACAGTCGACCGTCTGAAACCGGGTTGTAACTGGTCTAAAAGGGAAAGTTTTTCACCGGCTAGGCTTAGCCTAGATGTTGATTCGCTGTTTTGAAAGTCATCTATATATAGACTGACTATATTATAGCTGTTTTTTAAGCATCTATATTATACACTGTCTATATTTTTAGCCGTTTTTTAAAGGTATATTCAGTGATTTCACTTAATTCAAATATCACTTCTTTTTTTGTTTTGTTGTGATAATCCTCCCTACTATAGAGTGTGCTGACCATATAAGGAGGCTAGGTAGCCCAGCCTTCATCCAATCAGGATAGAGAGGGGCCTTCCGCCAATCATGATCGAGCGGGGGCGGGCCTTGGTGTGTGTGCTGTTGGCCTGTCGCGTTTCACCCCACTGTAGAGCGTGCATGTGCACATCTTGTTACCGGGGCGGAGCGGGAGGTTTTCCAAATCACCCAAATCACTGAATGCTCCTTTAAGTGTCTATATAGACCATATAGAAGTGTTAGATTACATCTGAAAAAATGCAGTTATAAATAAATAACCCGTTTTGGCCTATAGCCGTTTAGACGCATTTTAGACGTCTAATGGCCCCAAAGAGTCCCAGCGGGTTGTTTTCTTTGCAAAGCTTAAAAGTCAAACAGAAATGTAACGTTGTTATTTATAGGTTGCGACGTGCAATTCCTAAAAAGAACACTGCATAATTAATCACAATCCTTTGTGTGGCAGTTAAACCATTCTGAGCGGGAACCCCTTTTGGTGTTTTAACTAAGCATCATGTTATACTTTAGCTATTGAAAAATAGCAGATCTACAAGCTCGTAGCGCGCCACCGAGTGGCGCGCTACGAGCTTGTAGGTCTGCTATTTTTGAAAAATCGTAAAAATGCGGCACAAATCTTTGAATATATATTCTTTCAGAGCGAACGTTTTTCTTATTTCGACATCAGGCGTAAATGGGTTAATCGTCCAGCGAAACGTGGTGATGGCGACCCGTCTTCAAAGGCCTTGTTGTGCTTTCGTTTTTTTTGGTCATGTCATCTTTTTGTTCCTTTTCCTTTCCGCTATTGGGCAGGATCTGAGAACAGAAAGCACAGGCCTCTAATTATGGAAATAGTTCAGCCTTGCTTTGAGGCAGACATAAAAGGACATTTATCCCATTTTGACCTGAGGACGATTCTACAAAATGTCTTCTAAATCCTGGCAGTTTTCTGAAAACACCCATGTTTCTGTGTCAGTGGTTCTCAAACTATATTGCATGTCAATATAATGTTGTTCCAGGGACCCCCCCCCCCCCCCCCCCCCCCAGAAGCAAAGATTTGAGTTAAAAAACGTTTGCTCTGAAAGTATATATTCAAAGATTCGCGCCACATTTTCGCCACAAAATAGCAGACCTACAAGCTCGTAGCGCGGTAGTGCCGCGCTACGAGCTTGTAGGTCTGCTATTTTTCCATAGCTAAAGCATAACATAATAATGCTTTAAAACACCAAAAGGGGTTCCCGCCCAGAATGGGTTATTGTGCACTGCGTGCCAACGTGGCCCTGTCATGTAACAGTGTATTTTCCGGAATATGAAGCTGTCACAATGCGGCTTGTTCGGCCGTGATAAAAGCCTTTATTGTGCTCATTAGAGAGGTTGTTAGCGGGGACGAAAGTAAAAGCATCAAATGATGGCCCGTGTGAGGGCATATTGGCCCGTTAGTGCTGTGTGGTGTGATAGCAGCACTTAAATGTCACTGTAAGAGCTACTGTATATGCTTTCGAAGGGAGAGCAGACTGTTTCAGGACATTGGTTGGTTGATTGATTGATTGATTGATTGATTGATTGATTGATTGATTCATTCATTCATTGAATAATTACAGTTAACAGTTTGCTAAAAGGTACAGAGGTATTAGTTATACAAGAATACTAAAAGGATAAAACAAAAAGCCCTGTGGGCTTGTTTCCATTGTGGTTCTATGTACCGGTATATTCAATTCATCAAGACATAGACATACAATGCTCTACATGCAATCACCAATACCAGGAGCAATACGAGTGTATTTACAGAAATACAGTCGGAGGCTATATTTATTTTGGCAAGCTAGAAGTCTGTCACACTTCGACCTATAGTGTGGGTAGTGAAAAATAGCCGAAACAGGAAACAACACTGAATAATCGTCCAGACAGAGTCCTTGGGTGCAGATAAGTTATTCACCTTTTTCACAGACCATCAAAACTGAGACATGGCCAAAGCATTTCCGGGGGTCCCCGGGCCAAAAACGTTGCATTAGCCCATGTTGTGCGGGAACCCCTTTTGGTGTTAGCAATATGTTATGCTTTAGCTATTGAAAAATAGCAGATCTACAAGCTCATAGCGCGCCTGAAAAATCGAAGAACGGCTGACATAGAAACATATAGCTTTTTCAGAAAACTGTCAGGATGTAGAAGACATTTTTAGAATCTCCATCACCTGATGAAGGCCGCCTGCGGTCGAAACGTTGTGTCTTATATTATATTATTATGGTGTTTCAATAAAAGAAAACACCATTGGAGCAAACCTGTGTGCGGACTCAACTCTCTTCACTGTTCTTACCTTAGTCCAGCACCAGCCAGGAACTGGATGTGCACAAGCCACCTGCTTTTTAAACAATTTTATAGAATCTGAACTCAGGTCAAAATGGGTTTAGAGAAACTATCCATGGACAGTGACATTCAGCATAACCCCAAAGACAGGGAACAAATACCGTACCATTTACAGTTGGAGGCCATCGATATTGTCCTTTTCTTTTTGCTGAGGTTTGCGTGATCTGCGCAAAAGGACAGTTAACCCATTTTGGGTGGGAACCCCTTTTGGCGTTTTAAACATGTTATAATTTAGCTATTGAAAAATAGCAGATCTACAAGCTCATAGCGCGCCACCGAGTGGCGCGCTACGAGCTTGTAGGTCTGCTATTTTTGAAAAATCGTGAAAATATTTATTTCAGAAAACTGGAGGATTTAGAAGGACAATATCGGTGGCACCCAACTGTAACATGCTGTAGATGTCAATGAAATAACACAACGAGGCATAACATGAGGGAGTGCTTCAACATCTAACATCTTTATTAAATCATAGAACTCTGTGTCTTCTGTATGTATAATGCTAATGATTCCTGTTCCGTGTGCAGAGCGTGGCTGGGGTCAGAGACAGTCTTAATATGCTATTATGCTAAGGATGGTTCATAGAGTTTCTTCACTGATTGGGCTAACAATCTTTACAGTTGGTTTTGACTTTCAAGTACTGGACGAACTAGTATACCATCCGTGCGGATTTTGTCGGCTATTAAACATTATGACCAAAAAGGTCTGTTTTCACCAACGAAAACTAAATCAAAACTAAGCTTGTTTGTTAGGTTCTTAGCTTCCTTATGATTCTTGATGACAATTTCTTATGAATCTGATGTAATACCATGTGCTGTGCTTGCTTACTATAAGTCGCTCTGGATTAAGAGCGCCTACTAAATGCCTAAATGGTAAATTGTAAGCTATGATGACTAAAACTAACACTGACAATTTTGTCAACAAAACAAAAACTAGACTAAAATGTTAGGGAGGGGCTAGTGGAGCAGAGATCCAGTAGAACTAATTAAACAAGTCATCATAGGTGCACGTGCGGGTGTCACAGACCGCAAATAGCAGATCTACAAGCTCACAACGTGTTGCGCTGCATGCGACACACTGTGAGCTTCTAGATCGGCTAATACACAAGTGAAAATCAGCTAGATTGGCATCACGCGATCAATCAACCGAAACTAGCCTAAAGGTAAAACAACAGCGTCTTAATCAAAAGACTGTGACTACAAAACCAAATCGAAAAATCTGCTGCTCAAAATCAACACTTCATGCATATATACAGTCTTGTTGTGCTACGGAACAGAAACACTCGTAATCACAGAAGTAACAAAAACAATACCAGAGACAAATGTGTTTACTCCTGCCCGAGGCAGCGCCCGAGGCAGGCGGAGAGAGAAAATAACTTTAGTTTCTAGCAGACACTTTCATCGTGATCTTTCCCAGGATAACAGATGGTCTGTCATTTACACCCATAGTTTATTTTTATTTTTGTTGTTTGAAAATACCTGCTTATTTTCTTCCCTCCATTATTATGGACAACAACAACAGCTTCATAAGAATGTGTCCGTTGAGTCTCCGTCCTATAAGGAGGAGGACGGAGGCGTGCAGTGTCAGGAGGATAGTTATTAGTATCCCTCCTGTTCAACCACTTTATCCACCGCTCACAGTGTGCCAGTGGAGCCCCAAGGCTGCCTGACGTCGACATTTAAAAAAAAATGTCTTCTAAATCATTTTTTCTGGAAAAACCTCATGTTTCTATATCAGCGGTTCTCAATATTTCCTGTCAAGGACCTCAAAAATGATATGTACTGTAATTGGCCGCCGGCCCGACACCCATCTGAACATATTTTTGTTCCAGGGAAGCTTTGACAAGATTTGAGTTAAAAAACGCTCGCCCTGAAATAATATATTATTGCTCTACATTTTCACGATTTTTCAAAAAACAGCAGATCTACAAGCTCGTAGCGCGTCACTCGGTTAATGGTCTATTCTATACGGGTCCATTTGGTTACCGACTCTCCATCATTTATAGCTGGCGACCACTGGTGGTCCTTGAGGGGGTTGAAAACCTCTGGTAGGGGGCACGGTGGCACAGTTGGTAGTGCTGTCGCCTCACAGCTAGAAGGTCCTGGGTTCGATTCCCGCTGGGGACGCTGTGGGCGCTGGCGGCGTGTTTCCTCCTCCGCGTCATCAGTGCCCATACCCGAGGCGGGGTTGGCGAAAGGGCCTTTCTGTGTGGAGTTTGCATGTTCTCCCCGTGTCTCCTAGGGTAGGTACCCTCACAAAAACATGCAGTAACTCTATACTGCCTCCCCCTGGCCGGCCGGGGCGCCTGATGGAGGGGAAAGGAACTGGTCTCTAAACTGCCTCCCCCTGGCCAGCCGGGGCGCCTGATGGAGGGGAAAGGAACTGGTTGGAATAACGTGTTCCTTCCACGCGCTACGCTACGTCCAACCAGGGAAACCCCCCCCCTGTCAGGTGTAAAAGGAGCAACTTGGACACTCAGGCATGAAGGAAGCATGAGTTCAAGTCCGTTGCTCTCCCCATGTCCCCCATATATGGGGACTAGGTTGGCGGAGGGTGTGTAGAGCCCAGGATCACATTAGATAATTGACACGGGGGTGAAAAATGGGTTACAAAATCGTGGGATAAAAATATAGGAAAAAAAAAGAAAACCTCTGGTATACAAAGTGAAGCACTGAGCTGAACTCACACAACCCTGAGTGGGGGGGTGGGGGGGACATCAGTGGTGATGGTGACGGCAGATAACATGCTCTTGTTGGTCTTTACAATCTGTACTCTGTGATACTGGGAGAAAAGAGAGAGATATCAATGGATCAAGAACGGATTGAGTTCCAGCTGGGTTAGAAAAGAAAAACCTAGAAAGAGTGAGCATTATTCGCCACATTCTGGGGGCACGCACGCACGCACGCACGCACGCACGCACGCACGCACGCACGCACGCACGCACGCACGCACGCACGCACGCACGCACGCACGCACGCACGCACGCACGCACGCACGCACGCACGCACGCACGCACGCACGCACGCACGCACAAACACGCACAAGCACGCGCGTACGGAAAACCTGTTGGTACCTCATGGTGGTGGGTGGTGCCTCATGGTGGTGGGTGGTACCTCATGGTGGTGGGTGGTGCCTCATGGTGGTGGGTGGTACCTCATGATGGTGGGTGGTACCTCATGGTGGTGGGTGATACCTCATGGTGGTGGGTGGTACCTCATGGTGGTGGATGGTACCTCATGGTGGTGGGTGGTACCTCATGGTGGTGGGTGGTACCTCATGGTGGTGGGTGGTACCTCATGCTGGTGGGTGGTACCTTCATGGTGGTGGGTGGTACCTCATGGTGGTGGGTGGTACCTCATGGTGGTGGGTGGTACCTCATGCTGGTGGGTGGTACCTTCATGGTGGTGGGTGGTGCCTCATGGTGGTGGGTGGTGCCTCATGGTGGTGGGTGGTACCTCATGGTGGTGGGTGGTACCTCATGGTGGTGGGTGATACCTCATGGTGGTGGGTGGTGCCTCATGGTGGTGGGTGGTGCCTCATGGTGGTGGGTGGTGCCTCATGGTGGTGGGTGGTACCTCATGGTGGTGGGTGGTGCCTCATGGTGGTGGGTGGTACCTCATGGTGGTGGGTGATACCTCATGGTGGTGGGTGGTACCTCATGGTGGTGGGTGGTGCCTCATGGTGGTGGGTGGTACCTCATGGTGGTGGGTGGTACCTCATGGTGGTGGGTGATACCTCATGGTGGTGGGTGGTGCCTCATGGTGGTGGGTGGTACCTCATGGGGGTGGGTGGTACCTCATGGGGGTGGGTGGTACCTCATGGTGGTGGGTGGTACCTCATGGTGGTGGGTGGTATCTCATGGTGGTGGGTGGTACCTCATGGTGGTGGGTGGTACCTCATGGTGTTGGGTGGTGCCTCATGGTGGTGGGTGGTACCTCATGGTGGTGGGTGGTACCTCATGGTGGTACCTCATGGTGGTGGGTGGTACCTCATGGTGGTGGGTGGTACCTCATGGTGGTACCTCATGGTGGTGGGTGGTACCTCATGGTGGTGGGTGGTACCTCATGGTGGTGGGTGGTACCTCATGGTGGTGGGTGGTACCTCATGGTGGTGGGTGGTACCTCATGGTGGTGGGTGATACCTCATGGTGGTGGGTGGTACCTCATGGTGGTGGGTGGTACCTCATGGTGGTGGGTGATACCTCATGGTGGTGGGTGGTACCTCATGGTGGTGGGTGGTACCTCATGGTGGTGGGTGGTACCTCATGGTGGTGGGTGATACCTCATGGTGGTGGGTGGTACCTCATGGTGGTGGGTGGTACCTCATGGTGGTGGGTGGTACCTCATGGTGGTGGGTGATACCTCATGGTGGTGGGTGGTACCTCATGGTGGTGGGTGGTACCTCATGGTGGTGGGTGGTGCCTCATGGTGGTGGGTGGTACCTTCATGGTGGTGGGTGGTACCTCATGGTGGTGGGTGGTACCTTCATGCTGGTGGGTGGTACCTCATGGTGGTGGGTGGTACCTTCATGCTGGTGGGTGGTGCCTCATGGTGGTGGGTGGTACCTTCATGGTGGTGGGTGGTACCTCATGGTGGTGGGTGGTACCTTCATGCTGGTGGGTGGTGCCTCATGGTGGTGGGTGGTAGCCTGGCTAATAAGCCAGACTAATATCACACAACACTGTCGCGGTATATTAGTCTGGGCTGGCTCCACTTGGATTTCATTTCCCGGGGGGCGGGTTCAAACATTTTCTCTTTGACGCAATTGGTCAGAGCTACTGTCAGTCAAAGGTCTCAAGCATTGAACGTCACTGTACCAAAGCCCGCCCATATTGCATACCGTGTCCCGATTGGTCCGACCTGTTCTCGGTTGTAGGAAAGAGGCGTGCTACTGAGCCTCGCCAGACCCTAATCCGCTGGCAGGCAAAACATTTTTTGCCAACGGCTGTTTCGGTCTGGTTTATTAACCAGGCTAGGTGGGTGGTGCCATGAAACCATAGCAGTAATATCTACAGTCACAAAGTTGTCTCTGTGCTAAACATATTAATTTATGTGAACATTTTGAAACCAAGTGAGTGTATTAATAATAACTCATGGTCTGTGGGAGGTGTTAAGTGTTAACCCATTTAGTCCTGACGTCGAAAGTTAAAAAATGTCTTCTAAATCATGACAGTTTTCTGAAATACCTATAGCTTCCATATCAGTGGTTCCATATGCATTTGGCCGCCGACCCCCATCTGAAAATATGTTGTTCCAGGGACCCCCCCCCCCCCCTCCTCCAGAAGCAAAGATTTGAGTTAAAAACGTTCGCTCTGAAAGAATATAATTATATTCAATGATTTGAGGCACATTTTCACGATTTTTCAGAAATAGCAGATCTACAATACGAGCTTGTAGATCTGCTATTTTCCAATAGCTAAAGTTTAACGTGATGCTTAAAACACCAAAAGGGGTGTTAATGGAGACCTCAGGCTGTGTGTAGTCCAGGGCTAGGAGCCCTATTTAATGGCATTTCTATCTCTGAGACCCCAATTTATATTGTAAAATCAATGTTAATTTAACTCTGAGAGTTCCTCCCTGAAGTACCCCTGGGGGTCCCCGGACCCCACTTTGAGAACCACTGCTCTAGAGGCTCTCCCGCAGCTCCCAGTTTCTAGGGCAAAGACATACCGCATGTAAAGGAATAAGAGGTTTTATTTAAAAACAAATATATATTTTACATGCATTTTAAGTTTTTAATCATCATTTATTATTGTTGTAGGCATCATGTACACTTACATCCTCCTATTGTAAAGAATACAGTGTCGCCTGACGCCTACACACCAGATACCAATAAGACACAAATTATCGAAGCAAAAATAAAGAATATATTAATGCTAAGATATCTCTGTTTGCTTTCAACACCAACGCTGCTGCTGTCTTACTGATATACTTGATCTGCTTTGAGAAATTAGCAAAGGCCAGAAAAAAGCACAAATGAATTCATATTAGAAAACATATCTTGCAGCTTCTGACAGATTGTTCTTGGGGCCAAAAGGTTTGCCTATACTCCTGGTGTAGTCCAGGGTCATGACCTTTTATTTAGCCCACACATGCTTACGGAGAAATGGTTGATAGAGACTGAGTTGTGCAGTGGTTTAAAGTAACTAAGTACATTCACTAGAGTACTGTACTCATAAGTACAATTTTGAGGTATTTGTACTTCACTAGCGTATTTCCAATTTCCAATACTTTTACTCCACTACATCAGGGGTTCTCAACGTTTTTGGCCGGGGACCCCCGGAAATGCTCTGGCAACGTCTCGGGACCCCCCCCCCCCCCCCCCCCCGCCCCCTCCCGACTCCTGAAATTGACTGCTACAATAACCTTAAACCATTTTGGGCGGGAACCCCTTTTAGTGTTT